>NC_042999.1:86759286-86884286 GCF_006345805.1 Octopus sinensis
GGGTTTTTTTTTTTTGTTGCGTTATTTTAAACCCCGTTCCCACCCTTTAAAAAAATTTTTTTTTTCTCAAATGAGGTTGTTTTCTTTCAGTAATAGTTTCTAAATAAATGAGACAATAAATTTTCAGAAATAGATCCGCATCAAAAGTTACTTAATAGCTGCTCACAAATATTAATCAGGAGGAATGCTCCTCATTAATATTTGTGAGCAGCTATTAATATCTATTAACATCTTCCAGTTTATCACTGGAAGATATTGTATATTGCATAAAAGTAACCAATGTTATCTTTAAGCAATCCTTTAGATGGTTCTATTTCATGATCAATAATAGGTATAAATTTCCTACATCAAAACGCTTCTCTCCTCGCTTGTTGAGTCAGACGTTAAGTGCTACAAAATAATTCTTTTTTATTTCTGCAAGAGGGATAACTTTCTAGAATATATTTATCTATTCTGTTTATGCATTAACATCCCACACGTTATTTGGTTTGTTGTTGTTGTTGTTGTTTTTTTTTATCCGGATCAAATGAAAACTTGCTCTCTTTAGGAATTCCCAAGAAGTATGAAGGTTTGACAATGAGAACAAGATGCAAGGATATTTTAACAAGAGCCGGAAGAAAGTATAGCATTTTGGCATTACTGCAAACCAGCCATGCATTTCGACTAATATGTCTGGAAAGGAATTGTAATCTACACAATGGAAAAGTATTCAGGATTCAGACTACCGAAACGTTATTACTTCTCTTCTAAACAATGCTCTGTATGTAGTATGTTGGTTCGGTTTCGGTTAACTGATCTTAGCCACGTGATTAATAGCACTCGTTCAACTTTTGTAAAATCTAATCAAAAGCTAACTTCTCTTTCACATGATTCAAATACATGTTTATACAATTTTGAAAGAATCTTGGTATATTTTGAATTTGGCTGCCAATTTTCGAAAATTCGAAGTGTGTTAAAAATTGTAAAATTTGGTACATTAATAGGCGCAGGAGTGGCTGTGTAGTAAGTCGCTTGCTTACCAACCACATGGTTCCGGGTTCATTTCCACTGCGTGGCACTTTGGGTAAGTGTCTACTAGTATAGCCTCGAGCTAACCAAAGGCCTTGTGAGTGGATTTGGTAGACGGAAACTGACAGACGCCTGTCGTATATGTGTGTATATGTGTATGTGTGTGCATATGTTTGTGTGTCTATGTTTGTCCCCCCCACCACCACCCAACATCGCTTGACAACCGATGTTGGTGTGTTTACGTCCCCGTAACTTAGCGGTTCAGCAAAAGAGACCGATAGAATAAGTACTAGGCTTACAAAGAATAAGTCCTAGGTCGATTTGCTCGACTAAGTGCTGTGCTCCAGCATGGCCACAGTCAAATGACTGAAACAAGTAAAAGAGTAATGTAGTTTTCAAGCTGAATCTCAGGAGATATTTCACTTTTTGCAGAAATCTTTTTTTTTAAATTATAGTGCTTTATGCATGCCATATAACCCTTCATAATTTATTTCTTTTAATTTTCAGAAAATGTTAGCGAATTTGTATTCTATACACGGGAATTCATGCGATTAGGCAAATACTAAAGCAAAAAAATCGGGGTGCGTGATTTAAGGCCTATTTAGCTGTTACTTTTAGAACATCTCACCACCACCTCAATGAATAGAATATATTTGTCAACATGTGCTTTCTTGCAGACAAAAGAATTCTCATGCTTGGCTTGTTGCTATGGAAACAGGTATGAATGTGTCTGTAGCTTACGATTAACTAAAATTACCCAAAATTTGCGAACTTTAAAAGCTATTAACTCTTTATTTGATTTATGGCGAAAATGAATTTCAAACCATTGATTAGCATATAAAATTATATCATTACACCAAATATGAAATCAATTCGAATAGAAATTGAAGAGATTGAAACTGGCAGACAAACAGAAAAGAACTGAAACTTGTTCTGTTATGAAATAATATTAACTGTTGACTATATATCAGTGAAATCTCTTATAGTTCAAGGAAAGATAAAAATATTTCGCTAATATCTTCAGAATCCTACAATGATAATTAAACTCGGACAATAACAACTGTAAAAAGTTTAATCCACTGGATTATTAGATCTATGCTGAAGATTTCTTTTAAAGAATTACTTTTTATCCCTAGAGCAAATCAATCTAATTGACATCATTCTTCACTAAATATTTATTTGTACATAGTTTTTAAGTTCACAAAACAATCACTTTTTATTCAGTACATAAGGCAGCCAACTGACGGAATCGTTAGCACATCGAGCCAAATGTTTAGCTGCATTTCGTCCATCTCTCTACATTCTAAGTTCAAATCTCCCCAAAGTTGACTTTGCCCTTCACCCTTCAGAATCGACAAAATAAAATACTAGTCAAGAACTATGGTCAATATATTCGACTTATTCCCTCCCCCCATAATTACTGGTTGTGAACCTTGCAACGGACCAGCGTCCCTTTCAGGGGCAATGCTGTAATTTCGGTCAATTTATGTCTTGGACACATGATAACCAGCCTTATGAATCCAAGTGCTCAATAAAAGTTTTAGAAGATAATTGTATTTTACCACTGTTTTCAATCATGGACTGCGGCTATATGATAAAGGATAATGGGTAGAGAGACCCCTCCACCTTTGGTCATGAATGACCATGGGATTGCACCTAGAAAATTCCCCTCCGAGGCAAGGTTATTTATGGAAGACCAGCAGTCGCTCATACATACCAACTTCCACTCTCCACGCTACTGATGTTATCCAAAGGAAAGGCAAAGGCCGATACAGCTTGGCACCAATGACGTCGCAACTATTTCTACAACTGAGTGAACAGAATGGAGTAAGTGAAGTAAGAACACACACGAAAACGAAAAGTATCGCTGAAGAGGTCACAAATGTGTGACGAAAGATTTCCGAAAAATGGACATGAGTTAGAATAATAAGATAAGAACAGTAATAAACGAGTGAATAAAAAATATATATACTGAGGTTGTTTATTTACGCATATGATATTCGTACATCATAGACGTGTGTGTATGGATGGATAGATTTCGATCGCGTAATCGCGACAAAAATGAACTTAGCGTTATAGAGCAAGGATGTACGGTAAATTTTAGGTTAATGTTTATATCTTGACCTGGAAATGAAAATTCAAAAGAAGAAAAAAAATTTGGAATGAGTGTAGGAAACGACTATGAAAAAAAATGCGCGCAAAGCAACGGGAGGGTGGGAGAGAGGACTTCGGAAAATTCACAAGATCCGAGCTTTTCCCTCATAACTTTTAGGAAAATGGGTTTTTTCAATGAAATTTTATAGAAATACCTTTCAAACGGCATACATTATGACTATAAAGTAATTTGTGGGGAAAATCTTGAGGTGGGGAGAGGACTTTCGGAAAATTCCCAAGATCCGAATTTTTCCTCGTTATATTCCGAAATCACATTCAACTTTCTATAGATACCCTAGCGTAGTACTGCTACACTACGTAGTGTTTATTTCTGCCCACTTTCAATAATTTTTAATGTTTTTGCTTCAGTTTTGTTTCATTTTATCTTCAATTATTTTTACGCTTTTTAAACCCCTCCGTCGTTATTCTCATTCACTCGTTATTACTTTCTCTCTCTCTCTCTCTATCTATCTATCTATCTATATATATATTATATATATTTTATATTTTATCTAGTTTCAGCTCACGAGCTGTGGCCATGCTGGGGCACCGCCAATATACATATATTATATACATATATATACATATATATACACACATATAGACATATATATATACACACACACATATATACACATATATGTACACACACACGTATATACACATATATACACACACAAATACATACATATATATACACACATACATACACACACACATATACAGTTATGAGGGAAAAACTTGGATCTTGTGAATTTTCCGAAGTCCTCTCCCCACCCTTTGGAAAAGATCTTCCCCACAAATTTCTTTATAATCGTAATTGACCAATTTTTATATTAACACCCGCACGATTTTAACTAAGAAAAAAATAATCGGATTTTTTGCATGAAATCAGGTACCCTGACTTCCTAATATGCTGCAAATCCCTTATTTTGGTTCAGAAGAAAGGGGGTCCCCCTACCCATCCCGGAATCATTGGAATTTTCTTTTTTTTTTCGTTGAATGAATTCCTGTGACCTAATATGCTACAAAACCCTTTTGGGGGTCCGAAAAACGGGGTGGGGTGAACTGGAAGCCTCAGAAATTCCCCCTCCCCACCCTTATTGATCTTTTCACCCGCACGATTTTCACTAAGGAAAAAGAATAATAAAATAAAAATCGCGCCCAAACTAATCTGTGTGTGGGCGGAGAAAGATGAACGATTTAAAATAAATAAAAGCGATATGAAAAAAATAAATAAGCGATTTAAAATAAATATACCTTGTGTGAGAAAGTATATATAGGCGTAGGAGTGGCTGTGTGGTAAGTAGCTTGCTTACCAACCACATGGTTCCGGGTTCAGTCCCACTGCGTGGCACCTTGGGCAAGTGTCTTCTACTATAGCCTCGGGCCGACCAAAGCCTTGTGAGTGGATTTGGTAGACGTAAACTGAAAGAAGCCCGTCGTATATATGTATATACATATATGTGTGTGTGTGCGTTTGTCCTCCCAACATTGCTTGACAACCGATGCTGGTGTGTTTACGTCCCCATAACTTAGCGGTTCGGCAAAAGAATAGGTCCTGGGGTCGATTTGCTCGACTAATGACTGAAACAAGTAAAAGAGTAAAGAGATATATTCTGATGATAAAATATAGAATCTATCAAAAAATCCTAAATTTATAGACTATATCTTTTGTTTAAGAAAAAAAAAAACATTTTACAGAAATAATTTTCCAGAGTGTGAATTACATGGTTCGTTATTAAATATAACCATCCCACCTCGCGCCCCCTTTTTTCCGAACCAATTAAGGGATTTGCAGCATATTAAGAGGTCGGGGTACTTGATTCCACGCAACAAAAAAAAAAATCCCAGTTTTTTTTTTTCTTAGTGAAAATCGTGCAGCTGTTAACAACTGCACCATTTTTTTCAAAATTTACAGGATGTACTGTGCATGTATAACCTGCTATTGACTCTTCTGCGAGCCTTTACGCATTCATTCTACCTGTTAGATATTGCAGTTAAATTTCCTTCGAGTTACGCCGTGATGTCTTGCAAAGGAAAGACACATTACCTAATGTAGTACTAGATACATTCTGTCTGAATTGATAATAATAAAAAAATTTAAAAAATGAAATCTTCGTCTTCGATTACGAGTCCACTTGAGCTGAACTGCCCGATGATTAAACATTTACAGAGTGGACAGTATGTAAGAAAACATAAGCACCGAGGCTCAGAATTTGGGCAGAGAGGAATGGTAAATTATGGGGTTCATTACAAATGGATGAATGGTATAATTGAATTAAAACAGCTTTGACTGAGAATTGAAACCGCACCATGGTCTCAACTCAGTATTAGCTGACTTTTTACTTTATTAACGGCATTTGCCACCATACCTTGCTAGAATGCTATGACATTTAATCCTTTCTCAAGATAAAAAGTAAAAATGAAATGAAATAGCTTCAACCGGTAAACAAAGCAATGTATTTTCCCTTACACTTTCTCCCCCGTTTTTCTACATGTATAAGTATATCTTCGCAAGTGTTCTTTCAAATATTTTTTCCAAATTCATTTTAAACATTTGTTTGGGTTCTGTTGAATTCACTATAATGAATAGTAAACCCTGGTAGGTGACGTGAAGTTTCGCTTTGGAAAAATGTTTTTCCTAAGATGTGAGCAGTACAGACTTAAGATGTGCTTATTTCCATGACAACACAACATGGTGGACATTCTGTAAGTTTTCGCTGCTCATGTTTTCATTGTTTGTTATTGATTTGGCCAAGATATATATTTTGATTTGGTTTTTTTTTTTCATTATTTATTTCCTGTCTATCATCAAAACAGTTTCGTGTGACATCAAAGCCTAATTAAAACTGCCCGTACTACCATACACTGTTGTTAGCCTCTTCACCAGCCCGTTTTACATTCATCGAAAACAATTGTTTGTCATCGTAAATGTTCTTTACAAGCAAACATAACGATATTTATATGTTTACCAACACGCACATATATCTACACATATGCACACAACCACAGACATACATACACACTTACAAAGATAAGTATTTGATATTGTTGATCGACTGTGAAAATTAGGACATCGAATGAATGAATGAATGAATGAATGAATAACAATATCAGTACTATATATTAAAAAAAAGGCATTGTTTAATGTAATTTAATCAATAACGTACATTTTGAATTCGATTCCTTCCTCATTTGGGTGTATATGTTTGACTTCTGACTTGGATATTAGTTCCTAATTTCGCAGTGCAAATACAAGCTATTGATCATTTGATCTAACAGTATATTCGTTAAAAATATTATCGATGCTGTAAAATAAATAAATGAAGTTAAAAATAATAAATAAGTAAATAACGTATTTTTTAAAGTTGAATAATGGGTGAAATGAATATGGAATATTGTTTATCTCACTTAACGGTGTTCAGCATTTGCTACCTCACTGCTCTGAGTTCAAATCCTATCGATGTCGATTTTTAATTTACTCGTTCAGTCTTTATAAAGAAGAATAATTATTATCACTAATAATTTGGGATGGCCTGCTTTGGAAGTTTTCTTCTGCGCTGTGAATATAAGTTCTTGAGGTAGAATGATTACAATCGGGTTACACAAACCAGTGCAATTCAAATGCAATTCAAATGCAATTCAAATGCACAAAACATGAACTTGTGTGTGTTTGTGTGTGTGTGTGTATGTGTGTGTGTGTGTATGCATGCGTTTCCCTATTTCAGTCAGTAGTATAGACCGTTTTAACATTCTGTCGACATTTTGGTGGTATTTTGCTACTGTATGTCATTGTTGCTTGTATGAATCTGTCGTGAATCAGTACCATCTTAAAGCAGTTGTCCGGGAGTCCTACGGGTCCAGGGGCTCAATGCTGATCTATTCATGTTACTGTGTATGTAGGATCTTTTCAGTTTGAACGGCAGTTTTTTCTAGCGGTGTCATGAAATTGTCACCCATAATTATGACCCTAGTATCGATCTATTGCATTTCAATCTGTTTTAGGGTTAGGGTTAGGGTATCTTTTTTTCTTCACACGCAGACTGTTTTTTACCTCAATACACGTCATTGATTGGTTGAAATTGCAGAAATTGAAGAAAAAAAACAACAAATATCTTACAAACTATAGAATTTTCTCAATGAAGCCAAGAGAAAAGGATGTTTTATAAACACATTCTACCAGTATACGAAGTTTAAAATTTTTTAGCTACCTAGAAATTATGTTAAAAACTGCCGTTCAAACCGAAAAGATCCTGTATGTACGTGTGTGGGGGGAGGGGTAGTGCATGGCTTTGCCAGGCCTATAAGTCTGTTAAAATGACCCTTCTCTGATTAATGCATATCTACAGATACATGTATTTTCTAGACAGTGTAGACTTTAATAATTGCTTTCTTTTAGCAAAAGTTGTGGAGGCGCGTGGCTTAGTGGTTAGGGTGTCAACACCATGATCGCATGATTGTGGTTTCGATTCCTGGACCAGGCGACATGTTGTGTTCTTGAGCAAAACACTTCATTTTACGTTGCTCCAGTCCACTCAGCTGGCAAAGATGAGTAATGCTGTTCCCATCCAGCTGGGGAACACATACACCATAAAAACTGGGAAACTGGGCCCATGAGCCTGGCTAGGCTTTAAACAGGTGCATTTATTTTTTTTTTAGCAAAAAGTTAAGCTTTTCTTTATTATTGTATAGGTGTAATTAATAAACCATTAATATGTTATATATGAACTTTGAAAAGATGAAAGGAAAAGTTTATTGTGGAAGAATTCAAACAAAGAATCAGAAGAAACAATTAGTTTATTTATAATGGTGGTAGTTTAATAATAAAAGAGAAATTAGAGTTATTTAATTGACCCAGAGATTTAACCTGCTATCATTTATCCATTAAACTGAAAGTTTTGGCTGTTAACAAATCACTGTTTTGGGGATTTTTTTTACTTTTTGCGTACATTTATTTACCAATGAACCCTATCTATTGTAAGTCAGTTATGGGCAAACTGCAGCCCACAGAATTTTCTGAATGGCACACCTAACAAAAAATTGCCTTGAATTTATTAATACTGCCTGCCTGATATAAGCTTTGTCTCATATAATCCACTTTTTAGAAATGGTTGCCCATTCTTGCTATGGGTGGTCATTTGATTTGCAAGAAATAACAAGAAATTTTCTATCAAATTACACCCATTTTACTTTTTCTTCGTGTGTATATGTGACTTGCTGAGTCTAAAGGATGGTGGTAATACCCATATGACCTCTGAGCTTGATGTTCTTGGTGTTCTAAATAGCATTCTGTGTATCTTACTTGAAGTGACTGTACTGTAGAAAGTCACAAAACCAAAATTGCAATATTCATCTTGAAAAAGTTTCTCATATAGATGTATCATGCTAAAAGGCACAGAAATATATCAGTGGCAGACAAAAGCATCCAACAGTGGTGATGGAATTGCTAAATCTAGATTTCTGTTACTTTGTGCATCATCAGAAGCAAGTATCCACTAGCAACTGCATGCTTAGACAAATTTCATGTTTACTGATATAGAAAACAGTGATTAACAGACTGCTGGTGTCACAAATAGCTGACAGGCTGGGTAAAAATTCATTATTAGCATCAAAAGCAATATTGGTTCAGAATAGTATTCTATATATCTTACTTAATGCAGATATACTGCAGAGATCCACAAAACTGTGGTATTCATTCTGTTACAGGTCAACACCTGCTAGAAAGTCATGAACAAGGAGAGATTCCAGAGAGCCAACAGTCTGAAGGAGAAAGATTAGGCATAATGGTTAGTACAAGGATCGGAGAGAAGAACACAACAAGGGTGATAAGATGTGGAGAAATGAGTAGGCTTGAGATGCTTGACTGGAGGAGGTGTTAGGCCAGCCAGCTCCAAGGAACAGAGGTTATTATAACAGCAATAAAGAAGATTGAGAGGAGGATACAGCTTGCCTGTGGGTCAGCAGCTGGAGTGCCTGTTATTGTTTCAATGACAACCAGTCAAGTGGCCCTTCTTTGGATAACATAGACTACAGCATACATAAAGACTGGGTGGTTATGGATGAAATGCTCTTGATCATAGATTAACTCAATCATGGCTGACCTGGGGTTAAGTATCTTTATGCAGTGAGATATTTCTAATTCTGTTTATTCAAAGTAAAGAACAAAAAAATTCTCAGGATTTATAATTTAAAATATAATTTTATTGACACTAGGGAGTTTATCAAGGTAAATGTAATTACAGCACTAGATTGACCAACTATAATTTTCTTCATTAGTTTGTATAAGTTTGCCCAACACTTATAAAATAAGTACCCATTTTTTGGTTCATTTTGTTTATTTGTATGCCTTAAAAGGAGGTGTACACCTCTTTTTATCACATTTATAATTATCTTAAGGTCATTCTTTCAAAAAACAGTCGCTAATCCTTAAATTACTCTGTTTATTTTTCTAGATTAGCATTCATTTTTGAATTCTATACTATTTTTTCCAGAAATCATCAATTAAATTATAGTCAAACTACTTTGAATGAAATGGCTCCTGATTCCTTGCAGGAATTGACTGGAGCAAATGAAAATAAGGCTTTAACTGCTTGGAAAAGGTTAAAAAGTTCTTTAAGAGTGGCAACGAAAACTTTTGGCTCACGTGGACAAGAACATAGTACCTTAATACATGGTATAAATTTCAAACTGAGGATATCTCACCCTTATATCATAACCAGTGCACAGTATCTGCCAACGAGAAATGTAAGTGTTATATATATATACTAGCAGTATAACCCAGCTTTGCCTGGGATTAAGTTAGGATTATTAAGCTAATCAAGTTCTTTATTTCAAACCAAACTAAGTAACATCAACGTCATTTCTGGGCGAAATCCGTTGAAATTGGTTTATATATATCTATATATATATGGCGTTAGGAAGGGCATCTAGCCGTAGAAACACTGCCAGATCAGACTGGGCCTGATGCAGCCTTCTGGCTTCACAGACCCCAGTTGAACCGTTCAACCCATGCTAGCATGGAAAGCGGACGCTAAATGATGATGATGATATATATATATGTGTGTGTGTGTATATATATATGGGCAACACACACATACGTACGTACACCTATTGCATACATGTTTTTTGTATGCATACATGTTTGTATGTGTGCATGTGTGTGTATTGCCCGTATAGCAACAAAACACTTTTTTCCTCGATAGAAAAAAAACAACAAAAGTCTTAACAAAAACTTACTCGGTGCAAGAAGGGGACTTAACTCCTGTTTGCAAACAATGGTGATTTCTCTGACTTGAAAATTGTTAAAAGTTTTGTTTGAAAATTTATTTTTACTGCTATTCACTGGTGCCTCTGGTAAAAATAAGTTGATGAAAATACAGCTAGCATCATGACGAATGTCCTCCTAAAATTAGAGCGACTTGCGTGCTAATTTGTGGACGTGCATAAATTACATTCACGTACAGACACACACACACACATCCTGCCTTTTATATATACATATATATATATTGAGTGTCCATTTTCCATGCTGGCACAGATTGGATAGCTTGACAGGAACTGGCAAGGCCAGGAGCTACACCAGGCCCCATTGTCTGTTTTGATATGGCTTCTACAGGTGGATGCCCTTCCTAATGCCAACCACTCCACAGAGTGGACTGGGTGCTTTTTATGTGGCACCATCACCATTGCTTTTGATATGACACCAGCACCCACACCAATGCATTTTATGTGGCAATATGTATGTATGTACATATGTATGTGTGTATATATATACACACAAACACACACACACACATACATATATATATATACATACATATAAATAATATATATATATATATATATATACATACATATAAATATATATATATATATATATATATATATATACATACATATAAATATATATATATAATATATATATATATATATATATATATTATATACATACATATAAATATATATATATAATATATATATTATAATATATATATAATATATATACATATAAATATATATATATATATATATAATATATATATAATACATATAAATATATTATATATATATATAATAATATATATACATACATATAAATATATATAATATATATATATATATATATATATTATATATATATATATATACATACATATAATATATATATATATATATATATATATACATACATATAAATATACATATAAATATATTATATATATATATATATATATATATATATATATATACATATAAATATATAATATATACATACATATAAATATATATACATACATACATATAAATATACATATAAATATATATATATATACATAATATAAATATATATATATATATATATATACATACATATAAATATATAATATAAATATATATATATATACATACATATAAATATATATACATACATATAAATATATAAGCAGATAAGAAAAAATTTGCCAATGTTCTGCGCCGTGAGGATGAATGACTTGAGGTATTTCATGTTGCAAGACAGCGTGTGAGAGAATCGTGACGTGGTAGGAGAGAAATGTTTTCGCAAGGATGACGGTTCACTTGCGCTAAATGAGGATGCAAAGAGAGAGGTTTGGAGACGCCACTATGAAAGGTTGCTGAATGAGGAAAATGAATGGGAAAAAGAGAGTCTGCCAAATGTCGATCCAACAGAGAGACCAGCAATCCGAGTTGACAGTTCCTTAGTAGTTAAGGCAATTACAAGCATGAAAACAGGGAAAGCCCCAGGCCCATCAGGAATTACTGCAGAGATGCTCAAAATATCTGGTAATGTTGGCTATAGCCTAGTCACCCGTATAGTTAACCAGGTGATATACGAAGGAGTCATACCCAATAACTGGTGTAGCAGCATAATAGTCAACTGCTACAAAGGTAAAGGAGACGCTCTAGATACAAATAACTACAGGGGTATCAAGCTGCTGGATCAAGTAATGAAGGTCACGGAGAGGATAATAGCCCAACTAATTAGGGAGAGAGTTAGCTTAGATGAGATGCAGTTTAGGTTCGTGCCAGGGAAAAGTACTACTGATGCTATATTCCTGGTAAGACAGCTGCAGGAGAAATACCTAGCCAAAGATAAGCCCCTGTACCTGGCTTTTGTTGATATGGAGAAAGCCTTCGACAGGGTCCCCCGATCCCTTATCTGGTGGTCAATGAGGAAACTAGGGATAGATGAATGGTTAGTGAGAGCTGTGCGAGCCATGTACAGAGACGCTGCTAGTAAGTACAGTGAAGAATTCCGGGTAGAGGTTGGGGTCCACCAAGGTTCAGTCCTCAGTCCCCTCCTATTTATCATAGTCCTCCAGGCAATAACAGAGGAATTCAAGACAGGATGCCTCTGGGAGCTCCTCTATGCTGATGACCTTGCTTAATTGCTGAGTCACTATCAGAACTGGAGAAGTTTCAGGTGTGGAAGCAAGGTTTAGAATCAAAGGGCCTTAGAATCAACCTGGCCAAAACCAAAGTCCTAATAAGTAGGAAGGTAGACCAATCACAACGCCTTCAGGTAGATGGCCCTGCTTGATCTGTAAAAAGGCGTAGGTAGAAACTCTATAAGGTGCACCAAGTGTAAGCTATGGACACATAAGAGGGGTAGCAATGTCAAAGGAAGGCTAACTAGGAAAATAGTTTTTATCTGTGGCAGATGCTCAGGAGCAATAAACACTGAAAATGTGCAGAGACCAACTTCTACCACGTCCAGGGAAAAAACTAGAAGTAGTTGATAGCTTCCGCTACCTAGGTGACCAAGTCAGTAGCGGGTGTGGGTGTGCTGAAAGTGAACTGCTAGAGTAAGAATAGCCTGGGCAAAGTTTAGAGAGCTCCTACCCCGCTGGTGAAAAAAGGCCTCTCGCTCAGAGTAAAAGGCAGACTGTATGATGCATGTGTACGTACAGCCATGCTACATGGTAGTGAAACATGGGCTGTGACTGCTGAGAATATGCGTAAGCTCGCAAGAAATGAAGCCAGTATGCTCCGATGGATGTGTAATGTCAGTGTTCATAATCGACAGAGTGTAAGTACCTTGAGAGAAAAGTTGGACCTAAGAAGCATCAGTTGTGGTGTGCAAGAGAGTCGTTTGCACTGGTATGGTCATGTGACGAGAATGGCTGAAGATAGTTGTGTGCAAAAGTGCCACACCCTAGCAGTTGAGGAAACCTGTGGAAGAGGTAGACCCAGGAAAACCTGGGACGAGGTGGTGAAGCACGACCTTCGAACTTTAGGTCTCACCAAGGAAATGACTAGAGACCGAGACCTATGGAAGTATGCTGTGCGTGAGAAGACCCGGCAAGACTAGTGAGAACATAACCTGTGGCCTACATACCTTTCCTTCTTGGGACACAAAACTCCACTTGTGAAGACCCATTGAGGCAAGTGAAAATCAAAATCCAAATCAAAATCAAACCAAATCTGATATCAGAAAGCAGAACCAAAATCGAAGTCGATCAACATCAATGGAAATTGCAGCTGTGGTACCAGTGCCGGTGACAAGTAAGCGAACCATCTGATCGTAGCCATTGCCAGCGCCGCCCCGACTGGCCTCCATGCCGGTGGCACGTAGCACCATCCGTTCGTGGCTGTTGCCAGCCTCGCCTGGCCCCCGTGCCAGTGGCACGTAAAATCACCATCCGTTCGTGGCCGTTGCTAGCCTCGTTTTTGCCCCCGTGCCGGTGGCACGTAAAAAGCACCATCCGATCGTGGCTGTTACCAGCCTAGCCTGGCCCCTGTGCCGGTGGCACATAAAAAGCACCATCCATCCATGGCCATTTGCCAGCTCCGTCTGGCACCTGTGCGGGTGGCACGTAAAAAGCACACACTACACTCACGGAGTGGTGGCGTTAGGAAGGTCAGCCAGCCGTAGAAACATTGCCAGATCAGACTTGGCCTGGTGCAGCCTTCTGGCTTCACAGACCCCAGTTGAACTGTCCAACCCATGCTAGCATGGAAAGCGGACGCTAAATGATGATGATGATGATGATGATGATGATATATATATATATATATATATATATATATATATATACATATATATAGAAAAATACAAAATAGGGCAACAAAACATCCAGATAGATGATATAAAGAAAACGAGGATGGGTCATTCGAAGTTCTTTCCTCAGTTGAGTACCAGATTATCTTTGCAATCTGGCCAGCCCCAAGGAAAAACTAAGCTCAGAGCATTAGACTCCTTGGAAGAAAGCAGTGAATGTATACAAAAGCAAAGACGGCAAAAAACGAACAATGTTACACAAATATAATAAAAATAATAACAGGACATAACAACAGGTGTCTTTTGACTTAATTAAATTAAGCTGGTGTGTGTGGAAATGAAGCCTTATGGCAGGGATACAAGATTTCACAGGCACAGGGAGGAATATGCATGGACAATAGCCAGACCAAGAAAGAAAAATCAGGCTTGGCCGAATGCAGGTCACGTGGGAAGAGAAGAGAGAGAGATAGCGGCAGAGAGACAGAAGAACTAAGGAGGGGCAAAAAAAAATGACAGGGATGCAGTAAAGTGAAAAGTGGAGGGAAAGTGAGCAAGAAGAGAAGGCAAAGAAATTTGAGAGAGAGGGAACAAAAGAACGAAGTGTGGAATGAAATAATAAGCGTCAAAGAGCTGATAGACAGAAATAGAGTTGTACAAGATTTAGAAAAATGTATACTTACATATAAGAGACCAAAGTGTACGTACGCCGTTATATATATCATCATCATCATTATCATTGTTTAACGTCTGCTTCTCACACTAGCATGGGTTGAACGATTTAACTGGGGTCTGGCGAGCCAGATGGCTGCACCAGACTCCAATCCGATCTGGCAGAGTTTCTACAGCTGGATGCCCTTCCTAACGCCAACCACTCTGAGAGTGTAGTGGGTGCTTTTACGTGCCACCAGCACGAGGTCCAGTCAGGCGGTACTGGCAACGGCCATGCTCAAATGGTGCTTTTTATGTGCCACCTGCACAGGAGCCAGTCCAGCGGCACTGGCAACAACCTCGCTCGAATGTCTTTTCATGTGCCACCAGCACATCCTATCTTAAATTCCTCTGTTATTGCCTGGGGGACTATGATAAATGGGAGGGAGCTGAGGACTGAACCTTGGTGGACCCCTACCTCTACCCGGAATTCTTCACTGTACTCATTGCCAACCCTCACCTTACTGACAGCATCCTTGTACATGGCTTACACAGCTCTCACTAACCATTCATCTATCCCTAGTTTCCTCATTGACCACCAGATAAGGGATCAGGGGACCCTGTCAAAGGCTTTCTCCATATCTTTGGCTAGGTATTTCTCCTGCAGCTGTCTTACCAGAAACATAGCATTAGTGGTGCTTTTCCCTGGCATGAACCCAAACTGCATTTCATCTAAACTGACTCTTTCCCTAATTAGTTGAGCTATGACCCTCTCTGTGACCTTCATTACCTGATCCAACAACTTGATACCTCTGTAATTATTTGGATCTAAAGCATCACCTTTATCTTTGTAGCAGTTGACTATGGTACTGCTACAACAGTCAATGGGTATGACTCCTTCATGTATCACCTGGTTAACTCTACAGGTGACTAGGCTATAGCCGACACCGCCAGATATTTTATGCATCTCTGCGGTGATTCGTGATGGGCCGGGGAGCTTTCCCTGTCTTCATACTCTTTATTGCTTTATCTACCAAGATACTGTCAATTCAGATAGCTGGCCCCTCCGTTGGGTCAACATTCGGCAGACTCTCTCTCTCCCATTCACTCTCTTTATTCAGCAACCTTTCATAGTGGCGTCTCTAAACCTCTCTCTTTGCAGCCTCGTTTAGTGCAAGTGAACCATCATCCATGCAGACACATTTCTCTCCTACGACATCATGATTCTCTCTCACACACTGTCTTACAAAATGAAATACCTCAAGATTTGGTCTTCATGGCACAAAACATTGGCAAATTTTTTCTTATCTGCTTCCCCACTGGCTAAATAAACCTGTCTTCTAGCTTCCCTTTTGGCAACTTGATACAATTCTTCTGCTACCACCATTCTTCCAGTCCTTCCAAGCCTGTTTCTTTTCTCTAATAGCCCTGTCAACAACATTGTTCCACCACTACGTTACCTTGGGCCAAGAGGGGACTTTGCACCATCCATGAAAATTGTTCAAACTGAAGTCCTTCTTGAGCAACACATTTTTCCATTCTAGTTAATACAGAATTACAGATAGTATTTATGAAATTTTGATTTACTGTTGGGTGACTTTTGGTCAACCCTTTACATTTTTATTTAGTTAATTGAATAATGAGTACTATGGCTATGATGTTAAACATACTGTACTATTGACTATATTGTTATATAACTTATCTTTTATCTTTTTCAGTCATTAGACTGCAGCCATGCAGGGGCAATGCCTTGAATTTTTAATCGAATGGATCGACCCCAGTACTTATTTTTTAAGCTTTGTACTTATTCTGTTGGTCTCTTTTGCTGAACTGCTAAGTTACAGGGACGTAAACACACCCACACCAGTTGTCAAGTGGTGATGGGGACCCAAACACAGACACACATACTCATATATATATATATATATATATATATATATGTTTTGTGACAGGCTTCTTTCAGTTTCTGTCTACCAAATCCACTCATAAGGCTTTGGTCAGCCTAAGGCTATAGTAGAAGACACTTGTCTTCTGCTATAGAAGACAAGTCTATAGTATAGTATATGTAGTGGGACTGAACCTGGAACCATGTAGTTGGGAAGCGAGCTTCTTACTGTACACCTACCAGTTAGAGACTCGTCTCTTTCAACTTCATTCTTTTTTGATCAGATTACCTGTGTCTCTGAACCCATTTAATTCCTATTTTGGAGTTCTTAATCACAAGTTTATGTTATCTCAACATAAGCTGAAGAAAATGAATCCATAGCTATCTGTATCTTCTGTTATTTTCTGGTAAGTTTGAAGTCTGTCTGGGTTGTGTTTTCACCTGATTGATAGGTGATTTGTTCAGTCAGTATTACAGATTGCTCATTCACTACAAGTGAAATGTCTGGAATGTGTGTCTGGGCTATAAACACCCACTTTGAGCTGAAAAGTAGGGGAATGCTATCCCTTTGCATATCCCATCCATTTCCATCATTGGCTGATATCTTGCTTCTCTTCAAGCTACTTGATATCATTGCCTTCTCCTCTCTTCCATTCTCTTAAGCTTTTATAACTATCTATCATATAATTTCATCACTATGGTGATTTGTTAGTATAAGAAAACTGATAACAATCCTTTCTACTATAGGCACAAGGCCTAAAATTTGTGGGGAGGGAGATGATACATGCTAGCAGTTTTCTATGAATATCATGGGTGTGTATGTGTGTGTGTGTATATATATATATATTGTTTGTTTGTACTCCACCTGCCTTTGTCTTTTGTTTATTTTCGTAAAGCTTCCCGTTATATATATATATATAACCAAATTAAGAGGGTGGCTTATCAGTGATTAGAACCTAATGTTCACCATATCAAAAGCCTTTGTCAGATCAACAAAAACCTGATACAGAGGAATCCACTGCTTAATACATTTCTCCTGAATCTGCCTTGCTGAGAAGATCATATCAATCGTCCCTCTGCCAAATCTAAAGCCACTTTGTAATTCAGGGACTACTGTTGGACAAATATCCTCCATCAACCTGTTCAACAATAATCTAGCAAGAACTTCATCCACAGACTCCGACAGAGTGATGCCGCGGTAGTGATCACAGATTACTTTATCCCCTTTGCCTTTAAACAAGGTCATGAAGGTACCATCTATCTAAACTTGTGATATAGGAGCTCCATCCCAGCACTCTGTGATGAGATGAAGTATTGTTTGCGTTATGTTCTTATTACCAACCTTTAAGAGTTCCACAGGAATTCCATCTGATCAAGGTATCTAACTGGTTGATGGCCATTTTAACCTCATTATTATTTGGTAATCAATCCATTTTGAAACATGAGCACCACTCTCTGAGTTTCAGTGATTATTATCTGGTGATAAGCCTAAGCCAGATGACCAGTAATCACATCAACTGCAGGTTTTATTTCAAGTTTCCCTCTTATAGAAAGATACTGTAACAACAGCTTGGGTCTTTCACTCCCAGTGGATTTTCTTTCCTGTTTAAAAAATAGAAAGTTAAAAGGTATGTAATTTAAAAATATAAATAAAATAAGTTTTGAATATAAATAATATATATATATACACATTTAAGAATGTATTTAAAAAATGATATATACATACTTACACATATTTGTTGGATGGCCATTGACTACTCATGAGTTTCTTTGCCCTTTGACGGGTCTTATTTTTCGTCCTGCAGGCTGTCCAACAATCACCCTCCTCACCAAGTAAGCCTGGTGGGATTGCTAGTTTAGCTGCCAACGACCCGACTATGCAACAGGTTGTACTGGATTACATGCTACCAGTAGCACTCGAGAGCAACCTGGCATATATATATATATATATATATATATATATATATATTTAAATTTCATTTGTTTCAGTCATTATACTGTGACCATGAAGAATTTTTACTCAAATGAAGCAACCCCAATACCTATTTATTTTAAAGCCTGGTATTTGTTCTGTCATACCCCTTTGCTGTACTGCTAAGTTAGTGGGGACATAAACACAACATCACCAGTTGTTAAGCATTAGTGGGGAACATCCTCACACACACACACACACGATGGGCTTCTTTACCAAATCCATTCATAAGGATTTGACTGACCCAAGGCTATAGTTGAAAACACATGCCCAAGATGCCACGCAGTGAGACCGAACCCAGAACCATAAGGGTGGGAAACAAACTTCTTACCACACAGCCACACATGTGTGTGTGTACATATATTATTATTATTATCATCATCATCAACTTACAATTTTTCATGCTGGCATGGCTTGCACTGGTTTTTTGTTGTTTTTTATATAATCAGATAGCCTTTATATTACTAATTCTTGTAGTCATCTCTTACAATATGCAGTGTGTATGTAATCAATTAAGATTGTTCCTCATTTTTCAATCTACAGAGAAAAAGCTAAATTTGCCTTGTTTATATATCTACTATATAGGCTACATATATTATTTCAGACCTTCATACTTTGGGGACTGAGATCCCCAATGACAAGCCCCTTGTGTCAAATAAAGTGTTAAATGCAGTATACAAATTAGCCGTTCAAGTTTTCTATAGCTGCCTTGCTTCCCAGCCATGTGCTTTTGGGTTCAGTCTCATTACACAGCACTTTGGGAATGAGTTTTCTACTTAGCCCTGGGCTGATCAAAGCTTTGTGAATTGAATTGGTAGGCAGAAACTGAAAGAAGCTCATCATGTGTGTGTATGCTTATATACCATTATCATCAACATTTGATGTCCATTTTCCATGCTGGTATGGTTTGGACGGCTTGACAGGAACTGGCAAGGCCAGGTGCCACACCAGGCTCTATCATCTGTTTTTGCTTGGTTTCTATGGTTGGATGCTCTTCCTGATACTAACCACTCCACAGAGCGTACTGGGTGCCTTTTACATAGTACCATCACCAGTACATTTTACATGGCACCAGCAATGTGCTTTTTATGTGGCCCCAGCATCCACACCAATGCTTTTTACATGGCGCCTCAGCTTTAGGATCTCAATTCTGTTGTGGTGGGCAGATCTTCTCAAGTATGGCAATGCACCACATATCTTGGTCCTCAGTCATCTCCTTTGTAAGGTTCAGCATTTTGGTGTGTGTTGGTGGGAGTCCCCTTGTTTTGACATCATATGATAGTTGTAAACAAGCTTCACTATCATACTTGTTATGCCATTCATTTCCAATTATCCATGAAAAACATATCTGGTCATGAGGAAATATTACCTTACTTGGAAACAGGTGAAGGTTGTTTCAACAATGCCATCTGACCCATGCAGACATAGAAAAAAATGAATGTTAAAATGATGATGATAATAGTGATCAGTTTTCCCAATGTCTATTGCAGTTCTTAGATATATGCAATATTCTTATTTTTTGCTGGCAGAATTGTTATCACAGTAGGCAAAATTTTGCCCATTTTTATGGTTTGTGTTCAAATGCTGCCAGGGTCAACTTTGCCTTTCAACCTTTCTAGGTCAATAAAATAAGTACCTGTAAAGTACTGGGGTTGATGTAATCGACTTGACTCCTCTCTTGAAATTTCTAGCCTTGTGTTAAAATTTAAAACCAATATTCTTATTTTTCATATATAGAAAATATCTGGAAAATACATTTATACATGTATGATTGTGTTTACACATAAATGGAGATATAAACACACACATACACATGTCCTTTTTCTGCTTACATATGGGACCCTCTACCTCATGACATCGTTTACTAGAAATAGTAACTAAATCTCTCCTACTCTCTTATTTAAAGGGGGATGCATTGGGTATTTAATCCTACATAACTCCTTAAAAGATGGTATGGTTATACCTGGAATGCTTTTAATGACAGATTGGCTTCATCAGAATCGAGCTAAGTTAAACAGCATCAGTAACAGCAATAAATTTCCACTTGTAATTTATTTGTAAAATTTATAAATCATAAATAAGCTAAACAATTCTTTAAAAATGATTTAAGTAATTTGGTTGAGGATTTTACCATTCTCAGTATTATATAGTTTATGAACATATACCACAGTTGGATAAGTTAGAATCAAAATACATAGACAAAGCACATATATAGCCAAGGGTGGGAGAGTCAACAAGTTCAGCTTGATCTCACCCCTGGTTATGTATATGTATATGATATATATATACATGTATATACAAACAAATTAAATGGCTCCTGGAGGATCCATTTTGATAATTGAGAACCCACTTCAGTCAAATCCTGGCTCCACCCATGCAGACCATGCAGAGTGCAAATTATGCATGTGCTGTCATTAATATGATCTCAAGGCAAGTACCACAGGCAAACATGAAGTCATTAACTTAATGGATTTCATTGTGGGTACATATAAAGCAGTGTGTGCACCAAAGTATCGACCAGGCAGTGTGGGTTCATATCTTGTTTGGTTCTCAAATATTTATTTATGCTTTCATATGAAAATTATATTTATGTACTTCATTTTATTTAAGGCATGGCTGTGTGATTAAGAAGCTCATCCTGCAAATACATAGTCTGTAGTTCAGTCCTACTGCACAGCACCTAGAGAAGTGTCTTCTACTATTGGCCTGGGCTAATCAATGCATTATAGTTGAATTTGGTAGACAGAAACTGTGTGGAAATTCATCACATCTGTGTGTTTGTGTATGTGTGTGTGTATTCCTCAGCAATCACTTGACAACAGGCATTGGTTCATGTACTTCCCAGTCTCAGTAGCTTCACAAAAGACACTAACAGAATAAGTACCAGATTTGGAAATAAATCCTGAGGTCAATTTGTTTGTGCTCCAGAATGGCTGTATTCCAATGACTGATACAAATAAAAGATAAAAGGTAACTTCATGGAAACATCTCTTGAGTGAATGCAATGGAGCATCTTTACAAGAAGAGTATAAATTTTCATGAAGGAAGAGCACTGCTGCTAATATAAGCATCTCAAGAATATCATTACAGATCTCTAATTGTAGAGAAAACCAGTGGAAGGAGTAGACCCAGGAAGACGTGGGATGAAGTGGTGTGAAAGGGTTTACAGATGCTGGGCCTCACTGAGGAAATAAGGGATTGGGACTTGTGGCAATTTGCTGTACTTGAGAAGATACATCAAGTTAAGTAAAATTGTGGCCATCCATACATACAAGCATGTCTATTGCAGGTGCTGGTATCACATACAATGCACTTCTATGTGTACCACACATAAAATGCACTCATGGCAATGGCACGTAAATGGACCCATGGAAGTGACATATAAAAAGTACCCAGCACCTGCTGTAAAGTGGTTGGCATTAGGAAGAGCATCCAGTCATAGAAACCATGCTAAAGCAGTCTTTTAGTGTCTGGACAGCTCTCTGCCTGGCCAGCTTTTGTCAAGCTGCCCAACCCATGCCAGCATGGAAAACAGACATTAAATGATGGTGATGATCAATATATGTTTCTGCACCAAAGTGGTTATCTTGAGTCCCATCTTTTCATCATTTTCAAATATAGCCTGGAAATACAGTGTCATTACATCACTGGAGTCTTAGAAATTAAGGATTTTTAAAAATGATATCTTTTAGTCAGGAGGGAAGACAGTGAAAATGGGGCATCAAAGATTAATGGGAGAAAGGCAAGGAGAGGTTCTACAAACTAGAGACTTGGCTGAATGCTTGCCACAGAACAGACTCTGCTAAAGACACCTAAAATGTTAGAGGGTGGTATTAAAGCAAGTGACAAATTAAGTCTACTACCAAGTTAGACTATGGCTAGATTTGAATAAAAAGTACAAAGGACTGTAACAAATAACCCAACGAATCGAGTTCAACATTCTTATGGTTTAGACTATCCATCACCTTCAGTTGGTACTTCTTTTTATCAACCCCCACCAAAAACAAAAAAAAAATGGAAGGCAAAGTTGATCCATGCATGTTTTGAACTTGCAACACAGGAAATCAAACCAAACTGTGAGGTATTCTATCTGATACTCTGATGACTAATGACTTTACCAATTAGCTGCTTGCTACCCTTTATAATCAACTATAACAAATATATCTCTCTTTATTTTTGCAGTTATACATGACTACTGGAGGAGGAAAAGTTGCTTTTTTCAGTGATGTTGGCAACAAGACTGGAGAGTTTCCATTCTTATTTGACAACATCAAACCTCTGTTTGATGCACAAAAGTTCATCGCTTGGCGGGATGGTAGCAAGAGGGTTCATGTATGTATTTTTTATATAATATAATATAATATTGGAGATGTACTTGCATAGCAAGTGATTTGATCTGAGATCATGTGCTGAAACGAAAATAATTGCAGCGTGGAAGGTGTTTGTAAGCCATTTAAGAAACACACAAAAGCCGTTCGATTCACTTCAACATTTAAGTTTAATTTGTCAAAATATTTTCGTCGCTTTAAGACTGCGACCTGTTCACTGACAAAAATCCGTGCTGAACAGGTCGCGGTCTTAAAGCGACGAAAATATTTTGACAAATTAAACTTAAATGTTGAAGCGAATCAAACGGCTTTTGTGTTTCTTAAATGGCTTACAAACACCTTCCACACTGCAATTGTTTATAATATAATATAATGTAATTTATATAGTTTCATACAGCAGCAGGCATGGCTCTGTGGTTGAGAAGGTTGCTTTCCTGCTATGTAGTTTTGGGGTTCAGACCCACTGTGTGGCACCTTGGACAAGTGTCCTTTACCCCATGCTGGCTAATACCTTGTGAGTAGATTTGGTTGATGGAAACTGAAAGAAGCCTGTTGTGTGTGTGTGTGTGTGTGTGTGTATTGTTGTTGTTATGTATCCTTTTTATTCTTTTATAAATGTGACTATGCTACAGCACCATCTTTGAGGATTTCAGTCAATCATCTCAACCCTGCTCCAATACTTATTTCTGTCTGCTACTTATTTCATTGATTTATATTTCATTGAGTCAATAACTTTACCTCCTTGATACAACATTGGTGTTTTCATATGGCAGCAGTTTCACCAATTATATTGGTCCTGCCCAGTGCTTCCTCTATTCTCTGCACATATACACACTTGGGTGGAATTCTACTTTATCTATCTATCTATCTGCTCAGTCGAAGTCAACTCTCGGTTACTCGATGGATCAGTGTCCTCCAGCCAGTTCTATCCTGGGTTGCTTCTTTCAGATTGGCTATGTCCATTCGTGTGTCACTCTTGATGGTGTCAAGCCAGCGGGTTCTTGGTCGGCCTCTTCCTCTCTTGCCACTGACCATTCCGAGCATGATGTCCTTCTCCAGGGAGAAAATCCATTTTATGCATGCCATATAACTCCTCTTTGCTTTTTTAATTTTTTTTGAATTTTCAGAATTTTTTGTGAATTTGTATTTTACTCACGTGAATTCACACAACTATGAAAAAAAATTTTTTTAATTTTCAAAAATAAAAAAAAATTTTTTGGTTAATTTCTCAAATCTTTTTAGACCACTATGTAAAATATGGACAGTCTAAAGTTTAGGCTTAAATCCCAACAATTGACCATTAAATGTGTTTATGGGGAGAAAGATATTGACAAACACTAATATGTCAGACTGACAAACAAACAAGGAGGGTATGTGATGGTCATGAGATGTGCTAAAAATAACAACTAAATAGGCCTTAAATTACACACCAAAACTTTTTGGGGTTTTTGCATAATCATATGAATTCCTGTGTGTAGAATACAAATTGACAAAAATTTTCTGAAAATTCCCAAAAATAAAGAAGTTATGGCATGGGTAAAGCAGAGTTCTGCCCACATATTACAACTAGCATGCAAAAGAAGAAGAATGTGCACAGAAAAGATTTTCAAGAAGTAATTGAATTTTCTTTAAAATTGGGAATGGTTGTTTGCATGAATACATACAGGCTTTGCAAAGAAAGATAAAATTTGCGGACAAGAAAATGTTTGCACTCATCTATATAGCAAAATTTTAGAAGGAACATTAGCCCAGCCTAGTATAAAGAGACAGTAACACATGCCAACATTACTTCATCCTGAAGATGAGAATATGAGTATGTTGAAATATTGATGGTGGATTTAGAAACTTTACCATTCTAAATATATTGCTTCATGATGTGTTTGATACATAAACAAAACTATGGACATGCATGTGCACACACACACACACTTATATTCACATATGCACACACATACTCACACATACCTACATGCATTCAAACACACATACACACTGGCACACACACACACACACACATTTATATACACATATGCACACACATATACCTACACACATTCAAACACACACACACACACACAATTACACATGCTCACACATAAACACATGCTCTTTCTTTCTCTCTCTCTGTCTTATACACATACACATGTACTTACATACATATACACACAACCTAGTTTATTGTAAATTATTAAATATCTTTTCTGTATGTTAAAAATAATTGCAGACATGATAAGCAAAGACTATATTCTACTAAAAAATCAAACCAAAACCTTAATTCTAACAACAATCCTGAAAAACCTTGGTAAATAAAACCAATAGTCTGAAACCAAAGAGAACATGGACCAGGTTATTACTTCATGATAACTCTGTTTGTTCACTATTTCATTGATGGTGGTAAAAAGAAAATAATGATATATTGCTATGTAGCAAGAAGATTGTGTCCCAACCACATGGTTCCAGTTCAGTCCCACTCCATGGCACCTTGGGCAAGCATCTTCTACTGTAGCCTTGGGCCAACCAAAGCCTTGTGAGTGGATTTGGCTGTCAGAAACTGAAAGAAGCCTATCGTATATTTATATATATATATATATATATATATGTTCTTTTACTTGTTTTTGTCACATATTTATGTGTGTTTGAGTCTGTGTTTGTCCCACTCCCATTGCTTGACAACTGATGCTGGCATATTTATGTCCCTGTAACTTAGTGGTTCAGCAAGTACTAGGCTTACAAAGAATAAGTCCTGGGGTTGATTTCTTTGAATAAAACCCTTTAGGTGGTGCTCCAGCATGGCCACAATCCTATGACAAAAACAAGTAAAAGAAAATATATATATAATGATAATAATAATAATAGTAGGGAATATAATCCTAATCTTACAGGGAAAAATTCAATTTAGCAATTCTAAATCAAATTTTACAATATATAATATATGTATATAATTAAGTGAAATAACCTCTATTAAGCAATTCAATAGTGAAAGACTTTATCTATACTATATAGAAAAATTTAAATATGCTATAATAAATATTTAAAAAATCAATAAATTAAGTTGGGCAAATAATAAACATAATGTTTATTTAATTTATTGATTTTTTAAAATAATATTTATTATAGTATGTTTAAATTTTTTCTATGTGGTATAGATAATGTCTTTCACTATTGAATTACTTCACAGAGGATATTTCTCTTAATTATATATATATATATATATATATATGTGTGTGTGTGTGTGTGTGTGTGTGTGTGTGTGTGTGTGTGTGTGTGTATGACACCCTTCCAAATGCCAACCACTTCATGTTTCATACCTACATCCAGTTGTAAAAAACCATGCAAAACTGACTTTACCTGTGCTGGTGCCACATAAAAAGCACTCGGTCTACTCTATGGGGTGGTTGGTGTTAGGAAGAGCACCCAACCATAAAAACCATGCCAAAACAGACACAGTAACCTGGTGTAGTCTTCTACCTGGCTGGTTCCTCTCAAACTGTCCAAACGGATGTTAGATGATGATGGTAAAATACACACACACACACACATATATGTGTGTGTGTCTTTGTGTTTGTGTTTGTCCCCTACCACTGGTGTTGATGTGTTTATGTGTCTACAGTTTAGCAGTTTGGCAAAAAGTGGCTGATAGAATAAGTATCAGTCATTAAGAAAACAAAAGTACTGAGGGTAATTTTTTTTAATAAAACCTTCAAGGCAGTGCCCCAGCATGGCTGCAGTCTTATGACTGAAACAAGTAGTAAAAAGGGATAATAATAAGGTGTTATGGAGGAACATTTGATAACCATTTTTTTCTCAGAAAGAGTAAGAGAAGAATAGGTTTCTTGTTGTCCTGCTCTGGTTCTGTCACTTGCGCCGTTATCCCTCTTTTGTCCCTTATCTCTTAGAATAAAGTTGTTTCCTCAGAGCTTGTAGCCCTACAAATTGCATGGCAGTCTCATTAATGCAGGTGGTACAAAAAAATATGCATCCAGCACATGCTGTAAAGTGGTTGGTGTTAGGAAGAGCATCCAACCATAGAAACTATGTCCTTTGGCCTATTAGAACATGTCAAAAACCATCCAACCCATGCCAGCATGAAACATGAAAGTTAACTCATGATGATGATGATGACGACGATCTTTTTAAAATCATTCCCGTGTCATTTTCTTTTCTTTTTCTTTTTGTTAAAACTAACATATACCACCATCTGCCAAAACAAAATAACTGAAGAGGTCACAGATGTGTGATGAAAGATTTCTGGACAATGGACATGAGTTAAAATAATTCTTTTATTCTTTTACTTGTTTCAGTCATTTGACTGGGGCCATGCTGGAGCACCGGCTTTAGATGAGCAAATCGACCCCAGGACTTATTCTTTGTAAGCCTAGTACTTATTCTATTGGTCTCTCTTGCCAAACCGCTAAGTGACGGGGACGTAAGCACACCAGCATCGGTTATCAAGCAATGTTGGGGGGACAAACACAGACACACAAACATATACACACACACACACACACACACATATATATATATGATGGTCTTCTCTCAGTTTCTGTCTACCAAATCCACTCTCAAGGCTTTGGTCAGCAGGAGGCTATAGTAGAAGACACTTACCCAAAGTGCCATGCAGTGGGACTGAACCTGGAACCATGTGGTTGATAAGCAAGCTACTTACCACACAGCCACTCCTGCACCTGTAGTGATAAACAACCTTAATCGATTTTCGAACCTTATAGGGTTCTTATCAGAGGTGTCTATATCATTCTGACAGTCTCCAATTTAAAAAAGAAGAACAGTAATAAACAAGTGAAAAAAAAATATATAGTGCATGTGTTTATTTGGCAAAAAAATAAAATAAAAAATAAAAATGACCATCCTGAAATGCAACAATAATTTTAATAACTTTTAATGTACCCTCATTTTTGTTCTCTTACAGTTGCTGAATAATTCATTGAAAGTAATTCAGAGTGTAGATTGCCACAACTGTGTTTATCTGGTGACGTTTAATGCCAAAAGGAATGAAGTTATCGTTGTTTCCAAAGGTTACGTCAGTGTAAGACCCTTTAATGTACCATTTTTTTAAATCTTTGATTTCTTTCAGCCAATGGACTGTGGCCTTGCTGGAGCACCACCTTGAAGGGTTTCAGTTTGCTCTTTTTTTTTACCCTTTTACTTGTTTCAGTCATTTGAATGCGGCCATGCTGGAGCACCACCTTTAGTCGAGCAAATCAACCCCATGGCTTATTCTTTGTAAGCCTAGTACTTATTGTATCAGTCTCTTTTGCCGAACCGCTAAGTTACGGGCAACGTAAACACACCAGCATCGGTTGTCAAGTGATGTTGGGGGGACAAACACAGACACACAAACATATACACACACATATATATATATATATATATATATATATATATACGACAGGCTTCTTTCAGTTTCTGTCTACCAAATCCACTCACAAGGCTTTGGTCAGCCTGAGGCTATAGTAGAAGACACTTGCCCAAGGTGCCACGCAGTGGGACTAAACCTGGAACCATGTGGTTGGTAAGCAAGCTACTTACCACAGCCACTCCTGTGCCTATGTTTATCAAATCCATATTTATTCTATTGTTGACTTTTTGCCAAACTGAGTAATTACTCAGGGTAGGCAGTTGGTGATGTTTATGTAGTAAAACACAATAAAATAAGTGAAACACAGGCGTGCAACTAAGTTGGAAGCAGATTTATTTCTACCTTTATAGTGCATAAAGAAAACGTTGTTGTAGGAATGTACACAGCTTGTGTACTACAGCAGTGCTCTGTGCAGCTCAAATACTGAGACTGAAGAGCAGGGGCATATTATGCCTACTTAATCTACAAAAAAACCAAATATTTTGCATTTTATGCATAGTAATCAGAGTAACCTTCATTATTCTACTGAATTAGGTGCATATTTTGCCATAAAAGGAACAAGTTACTATCGATCTATTTCATTCAGGGTAGGCACTGCCTACCTTGCCTATCCAGGCAGCACATCCCTGGTATATACGATGGGCTTCTTTCAGTTTCTGTCTACCAAATCCTTTCTCACAAGGCTTTGGTCATTAATTTACATTACCCTTCAAAATTACATAACCATTATTGGCATGGCTGTATGTGTAAGGAATTCACTTCTCAACCATGTTGCTTTGGGGTTAGTCGCACTGTGTTGTACTTTGGGCGAGTGTCTTCTATAACCCTGGACCAACCAAAGCCTTCTGGTGGATTTGGTCAGCAGAAACTGAAAAGAAGCAGAGACATCAGCTGTTTCCATAAATTTCCTGGAGAAGGGGTCCTAACAGTGAAATATTGAAATATCAGGTAACAGTTCTAGCCATGGACCTGTATTATTAATTTTTATAACCTTCATTGTCTTGGCTTTGAAATAAATATTTAAAACATTTACATATACATAATCTTTGAATAGTATATTACTGGTTGTGGTTTATAACTGATCAAAATGTTGCCTTTTTTTTTTTTACACCAGCTGTTGTAGTTATGTAATATTGATGACACTTCAGACAGGCTGGAAGCACGTTGTCTCTTTTATGCTGGAAGTCAATGTAGACTCTGGGTGGCTTGGTGTTTGTGAAAAGAAATAACAAATGAAACAGTTAAACATTTCTAACATTTTCTTAAAGGAAAAGAAGAGTTATTTCCCATGGATTGAGGTTTGTTATGTGAAAGGTGTGTGTGTGTGTGTGTGTGTGATCGTTTAACGTCCACTTTCTGAGTTAGCATGGGTTGGACGGATTGACAGGAGTTGGCCAGGCAGATGACTGCACCAGACTTCTATGTCTGTTTTGGCATGGTTTTTACAGCTGAATGCCCTTCCTAACACCATATATATTAAACATACATATATATGTGTGTGTGTGTGTGTGTACACACACACACACGTCATTTCCCATTCTTTAGTCCAACCTTCTCCCAGAAAATGTTATAATGTTTTTCTGTTTTTCTCTAGCTTTCATTCCATTTTGTTTTTACCAACACTAAGCTTCCCACAGTATATATATACCTCCAGCATAACAGAGGCTATGTGCTTGCAGCCAGCATGACAGAAGAGTTGTCAATAAGTGCAGTAGTCGGTACAACAGTGATGATAACATTCTAACCAGTTATGCGGCATAAATGTCAATGATGTATAAAACAAAAAAATATCTGTTCTATTACTCATGTTGAGTGTGCTTTTGTTTTCCTAATTTATAGACAACTAACTCATAATATATCATCATCATGCATGTGTCCACCAATTAACTGTGAACCTTGCGACATGGCTGCCCCATCATAGCTTTGCATGGTGCTATTCTGTGACAACGTCCTTCATTCCAGTTCTATTTCTTATCTCTTCAATCCAGATGTGATCTCTTAGCAAGATTCTCATCATTGACCTTTCTGTGACTCTCTACGCTGTAAGCAGATGTTGTTCTTCTAAGAACAAGAAGAACAACATACATACCTGTTTTGTATTCAAAGCAGCCTGGTCCAGCCTCTCATACCTACCCTACTATGTCATTCTAAATTTAACAATAACATCATTGAAACCCTGAAAACATGAGATAAAACATAAACAATTCAAAACAATGTGAATAAATAAGCATTACATTTGATAGAGTAAGCATTCAAATTACTCTGTCAAATATATATGTGTGTGTGTGTGTGTGTATGGTGTATATATATGTGTGTGTGTGTGTGTGTATATATATATATATGGGCATGGCTGTTTGGTTAGGAAGCTTGCTTCCCAGCAACATGGTTTTGGGTTCAGTCCCACTGCATGGCACTTTGGGCAAGTATCTTCAGCTATAGCCCCAGGCTGACCGAAGCTTTGTGATTGATGCCAGGGCCACCTGACTGGCTCCTGTACTGGTGGCACATAAAAAGCATCATCCAAACGTTGTTGATGCCAGGGCCACCTGATTGGCTCCTGTGCCAGTGGCACATAAAAAGCACCCACTACACTCTTGGAGTTGTTGGCATTAGGAAGGGCATTCAGCTGTAGAAACATTGCCAGATTCTAATCCAGACCACAAGGAGCTAGAAGAAATACTCCAGGGAATTTTGTTCAACAATATAACATTTCTCTTGGAAGACAAAATAGGGTTAGGTCTGTCACAACCCTTAGGGTTCATAATACCAAAGCTTAATCTAGTTTCCATGGCTTATATGTGACTTAAGTTACAATACTCCACCCTAAACAGAATGCCAGTCTGTCATAGGGTTTATTTCCCAGTTACTGCTGGAACTCGTTCACAGCTGAGTGAACTGGAGCAATGTAAAATGAAGTGTTTTGCTCAATAACACAATGCATCACCTGGTCCAGGAATTGAAACTGCGATCACATGATTGTGAGTGCTAAACCCTAACATGTTGGCCATGTGCTTTCATAAAACTGTTTGTATATTATTATTCTTTCTTTGCCATCTGAAATCTCTTAAACCATCTTAACCCTATTAAACATAGCAATTTGTCCGCCCTGTTTTCAATCCTCATAGCCTCCACCTGCTCAAGTGGCCTGGCCTGCCATTACTAGAAACACTGATCTAAGTTAAATGAAATGAAATTGGTAACACAGTTTACTAGGTGCTTATCTCCTAATCAACAGCTTAGATTTAATATATTATGATTCATTTAACTGTATAGTCATGAAATATATGTTGAAATATAATTTTTTTTTGGGGGGGGGAATGTAAAAGGCCTAGACAAAAGGGCTTAACCCTTTCGTTATCAACCCGGCTGAAACCGTCTCTGACTCTGTAGTACAAATGTCTTGTTTTCATAAGTTTTTAATTAAAATCTTCCACCAAACTTTAGTCACAATTTATGTTCCTAACACTAGATTAATGATAACTAAGTTATTTTACTAAATTATTTATTATATTTAAAATAGTTGAAAGAAACATAGAGCATCTCAAAATATATACGTAATATAAAAAAAATTCTCAAGGATGCTCATCACTCAAAACAATAAGTCTAAGGGAAATAACTCTTGTACACTAGTACTTGGGTTTATCTCCCCTGACTAAGCGTTTTATTGCAATGTGAAAGGAACATTGTTTTTCTCTTCAGTGATTCTTAACCTTGACAGCGACGTTGGGAGCGAACAAGGGAGCGCTTTGCGAGGCGCTGGATATTTAGCGGAACCGTGATTTTCCTTACAGATTAGATATTTAAACCAGTGGTTCTCAACCGGGTCCACATAAAATTTTTGGGATCCTGAGTAGGACATTTCTTTTTACTTGTTTCAGTCATTTGACTGCGGCCATGCTGGATCACCGCTTTTAGTCGAGCAAGTCGATCCCAGGACTTATTCTTTGTAAGCCTAGTACTTATTGTGTTGGTCTGTTTTGCCGAACCGCTAAGTTATGTGGACATAAACACACCAGCATCGGTTGTCATGCGATATTGTGTGTGTGTGGGGGGGGACAAACACAGACACACATACACACACACACACACACACATACACACACACACACACATACACACACACATACACACACACACACACACAACACACACACACACACATATATATATATATATATATATATATATATATATATATATATATACACACATACATATACACATACATATATATACGACGGGCTTTCAGTTTCTGTCTACCAAATCCACTCACAAGGCTTTGGCCGGCCCGAGGCTATAATAGTTGTGTACTGGGGTTGATCTAATTGACTGGCCCCCTCCCCCAAAATTTTGGTCCTTGTGTCTAGAGTAGAAGTGAATATTTATAACCAATATTAACATGCTGTTATTTATTACTTTATTTGCTTTGAAATTCACCATTCCTAAAAAAACTATTTGCATTTTATTTAAAATTGTAATTGTAATATTGCTTTTTACTCTTATTTGTGTGTACTTATAATATAAATCTAATATAATTTCATTGTGCATTTTTCTTTCTTCTTGTGTTTTATTCAGCATACTCTTCATTTACTTTTGGCTGTCATTGCTTTCTTTCTTTACTTGGCTTATTGCTGCTTTCTGTCTTTGCTTTTACCATTTTCTGATCATTTGTGGTGCACTTCAGCACTGTATACAATAAGCTCATTATACACATTCTGTTTTATGCTGAATATTCACGTTTGCTGCTCAGAATTTCTTTATGAGCATTTGTTCAATGACAAAAAGCTGAAGGAACACACACATATGTGCGTGTGTGTGTTGGTGTTATGAAAGGCATCCAACCATAGAAACCATGCCAAAGCAGACACTGGAGCTCGGCATAGTCCTCAAACTTTCCAGCTCCTGTCAACCCATCCAATCCATGCCAACATGGAAAAATGAAATTAAATGATGATGTTGATTACGTAACACTTCACAAATATTTAAGCAGAAGCACATGCATGACAGTATAATATTAAAAAAAAATGGATAATAAACTATGAAGCAAAATCAACTCCCATTTGATTAAAATAATCTATTTATCTATTTACTTATTTATTGCAGAACATGAGGTGGGGGTTTTGAAGAATGCCATTTGGTGAAAGGGAACACTTAGTTACAAAAGTTGAGAACAACTGCTCTATAATCTAAAATGATCTCTGGAAGTTATTTGACCCCTGCACAGGCTAATGATATAGAATTAAGAAAGTTTCTGAAAATAGAAAGTGAACTTTTAATTAAGTATGAAGATTATATCTGCTTACTCTTGGAAGAGCGAATATGTGAAATTTACTGAAACTTCAGAATGGAACAATTAATGTACTTTAGAGTTGATAGAAATGCTTTGTGGCATTTCTTGCAGCTTGTTACATTCTGAATTCAAATACTGCCAAGGTCAACTTTAATAGTCATCCATTCAAGGTCAGCAAAGTAAGTACAAGTCAAGTACTGCGTTCACTGTAATTGACTGATCCCTTCCACTAAAAGTACTGACCTTCTGTCAAAATTTGAGACCATTATCTTTATCATGGCAGTGAGCTGACCAAATTGTTAGCACATTGGACAAAATGCTTTGTGGCATTTCTTCCATCTCTGTATATTCTGAGTTGAAATTCTTCCAAATTAACTTTGCCTCACATCCTTTCAAGCTCAAGAAAACAAGTACCAGTTGGGTCACTTGGGAAGTTGTGAAAGGGGGAGACCCAGGAAAACATGGGACAAAGTATTGAAGGCCGATCTCAAAACACTGAACCTTACAAAAGAGATAAACAGAGGAATGAGATATGTGATGCATTGCTGTTCATGAGAAGACCACAACAGAATTGAGGTCCTAAAACCAAGGTGCCACATAAAAAGCATTGGTGTGGGTGTTGATGTCACATAAGAAGCACTAGTGATGGTGCCACATAGAAAGCATCCAGTACACTTGTGGAGTGGTTAGCACTAGGAAGGGCATCCAGCCATACAAACCAAGCCAAAACAAACAATGAAACCTAGTGTGGCATCTGGCCTCACCAGTTCCTGCTAAGCCATTCAGTCCATGCCAGCATGGAAAATGGACATACAATGTTGTTGTTGTTGTTGATGATGATGATTTACTCCATTCCCTAAAACTGTTGATTTTGTACCTAAATGCAAAACCATCATCATCATAATCATCATTATCATTATTATGATAACATTTGATTTGCATATGACTGCCTTTTCTTCCTGTCATAATGCATTACTATTATTGAATAATTCTGCAGTTAATTTCCTTCTTTGAATAATAATAATATCCATTTTGATAATAATAATAATAATAATTTTTCTTGCTCTTATTGTAGTAGTAGCAGTAGATTTTTTTTCTTTTCGTGTTTCTTTTATAACTTTTCCAAATAACCAGAATCCATAGTGATGGCAGTGGTGGTGAGGTTAGTACTTACTCTTGGGAATTACATCATCCACAATATCTACTTAGAGCTAAGTGGAATCAGCTGTTGAGAGAGTCAAGCGTTGTGATATTGGAGCAGAACACAACGTTGGTGGGGCAGGATACAGTGCCAACATTTTAGCTGATTGTCTGGTACCCTGCTAAATCACTCACCCATAGCCTTCTGAAAAAGACGGAATAGTAGTAGTAGTAGTAGTAGTAATGGTGGTGGTGGTGGTGGTGACGTTTGTAGTGATGCTAATGTATTAAGGCATGATCAAATATCTGTATTTGGAAAATAACATCATAAAATGTTGGCGTAAAGTAAGCAGATCAACAGGATTATGTGAGAAGCAATAATGTTATCCTTCTATGTGTTCTAGGGGACAAAGATCTTTTCTTCTTTTTGTTTTTCTTTCTACACGCCATCTGCTTTGTCTGTATAGTAATTCTATCCTGACATAACAGCAGGACAAAGAAAAGAGGGCAACATTAGGAGTAATAAGTTAACTGTTCCCTTGGCAAAATATCCGTAACAATAACATCATCATCTTCAGATGCAACAGAAACAGCATCGCCACCGACAATACATTAATAGCTATCAACATCGGTGGTACAGGCTGTACATTTATAAACATCATCATCAGTGATATTGGGTGTACATTAATAAGCATTACCATCAATTGTAAAGGATGTAATTAATAAACATCATAGTAGGCACAGGTTTGGCTATATGGTAAGAAGCTTGCTTCGCAACCACTTGGTTACAGGTTCAGTCCCACTGTGCGGCATCTTGGGCAAGTGACTTCTACTATAGCCTTGGGCTGACAAAAGCCCTATGAATGGAATTGGTAGGCAGAAACTGTATGAAGCCTGATGTGTGTGTGTGCGTATGTGTGTGTGTATATATATATATATATAAAGGTTTGGAAGCTGAAAGATCCTGTGAATGGACAGAGATTTAGAGACATATTACTTGAAGCTTTTGATGAAATGGAGGTGGATATAGCATCACATAATGTGGAAGACAACTGGAGGTTCCTACAGGACTACTTGTTGAGAGCTACTAACCAGATCTGTGGATGGTGCAAAGTCCCCTCTCGACCCAAGGTAACATGGTGGTGGAACAATGTAGTTGTAGGGTCATTAAGGGAAAGAAACATGCATGGAAGAACTGGAACACCGGTGGTAGCAGGGAACTGTATCAAATTGCTAGAAGGGAAGTTGAGAGACAGGTTTTCTTAGCCAGAGGAGAAGCAGAAAAAATTTGCCAAAGACTTGAAGCATTTCATGTCGCAAGACAGAGTGTGAGAGAGAACCATTATGTCATAGGAGAGACATGTGTCTGCATGGATGATGACTCACTTGTATTTAATGAAGTTGCAACTTGGAGACGCCCCTATGAAAGGTTGCTAAATGAAGAGAATGAATGGGAGAAAGAGAGTCTGCCAAATGTTGACCCAACAGAGGGACCAGCTATCTGAATTGACAGTGCCTTGGTAGATAAAGCAATTAAGAGTATGAAGATAAGGAAAGCCCCCAGCCCATCAGGAATCACCAAAGAGATGCTTAAAATATATGGCAGTGTTGGCTTTAGTCTAGTTACCTGCATAGTCAATCAGGTGATACATAAAGGAAACATACCCAATGACTGGTGTAGCAACACCATAGTCAATTGCTACAAAGGTAAAGGTGATGCATTAGATATGAATAATTACAGAGGTATCAAGTTGTTGGATCAGATAATGTCATGAAGAAGATCATAGCCCAATTAATTAGGGAGAGAGTTAGTTTAGATGAGATGCAGTTTTGGTTTGTGCCAGGGAAAAGCACCACTTATGCTATATTTCTGGTAAGACAACTACAGGAGAAATACCTAGCCAAAGATAAACCTCTCTACTTGGCTTTCGCTGACATGGAGAAAGCCTTTGACAGGATCCCCCTGATTCCTTATCTAGTGGTTAATGAGAGGAGTGGTTAGTGAGAGCTGTACAAGCCATGTACAGAGATGCTCTCAGTTAGATGAGGATTGGCAATGAGTATAGTGAATAATTCCGGGTAGGGGTATGGGCCCACCAAGGATCAGTCTTCAACCCCTTCTTATTCATCATAGTCCTCCAGGCAATAACAGAGGAATTCAAGACCAGTTGTCCCTGAGAGCTCCTCTATGCTGATCACCTTGCTATAATAGCTGAATCACTATCAGAACTAGAGAAGTTTCAGGTGTGGAAGCAAGATCCAGAATATTCAAGGTGTTGCTCCAGCATGGCTGCAGTTAAATAACTGAAAAAGAAAATGAAGATATCAGTGATACTTGTACATTAATAACTTCAACCTCATTAATATGGGCTGTATAAGAATTGGTAGCTATTTCTATCATAGGCACAAGGTTACAAATTTTGGAAAGAAGAATATAGTCAATTTAATTTCCCCAGAATTGAATGGTATGCTGTCCAAAAGAGATAAAGTCAAATATCAGTGCTGGTGGGTATTGAACTCACAATATAAATACTACAAAATATACAGAATATAAATACTACAAAACTCTACCACACCGGTTAATTGTTGCAATATGACAATAGCAACAATTATTACAACACAGCAACTCTATCATAGTGACAGGTGCAGAGTGCCAATGAGAGGGCCTCTATCTGATTGCTTATTGCTAGAAGTAATAGTCATGTCACACCCAAATCACAAACCCCTGCCTTAAATAAAGATCACACTGAGGCATAGACTTATCTGCACTTCACTGTGTCCTTTATTTAAGGCTGAAATGACTTTGTTCATAGATATACTTTGTTATGCTTGACTTGAGGATAAACTGTATCAACATGTATAATAACAACTATAAGTAATGACATGACAAGAAAAGACTAATTTGCTTCGGTAGAAAAGGATTTATGTAAAAGGGAGTGGATAAAATAATTCCCCTATAGTAAAGGCATTAAATGTTCCCTAAGGCATTGGTTGGCCCAGGTTACTGTAGAGGGCACTTACCAAAGTGCTGAAACCATATGGTTGAGAAACAAACTTCTTAATCACTCAGCCATTCCATAAATCTCAGGGTTGTGTTGACTAAATAATGAAAAGTTATAGAGACAAGTAAAGTTCTATGACAAACTGAACATCATCATCGTCATCATTTTAATGCTTGCTTTTCCATGCTCATATGGGTCAAATGGAGTTTACTGAGACACAAGGTTTTGGTTAGCCTGGGACTATAGTAGAAGACACTTTTACCCAGAGTACCATGAAGTGGACTGAACCCAGAACCAAATAGTTGGGAAGCAAACTTCTGATGATACAGCCAGCCTGTGTCCACACAAACACACAGTTAAAATTTGTGCAGAGGATTAGTAAATATTCTAAACATTATAAAGATGATGTGTGAACTGAATCACATAAAGGCTTCATCATATTTACTTATGAGAAATTTATTATTATTTATATTGTATCATTATTATGTATATAATATATAGCATTTATCATCTTCATCATCATTTAATGTCTATTTTCCATGCTGTTTTGGGTTGGATTGTTTGACAGGAGTTGGCAAGCTGGAGGGTTGCACCAGGCTCCAGTCATCTGTTTTGGCAAGGATTCTACAGTTGGATGCCCTTCCTAATGCCAACTGCTTTACAGTGTGTAATGGGTGCTTTTATATGTGGTGCCTGCATGAGTGCTCTTTATATGGCACCAGCCCAGGTGCTTTTTATGTAGCACCAGCACTTGTAGAGTCACCAGAGGAAATACTTTGTTACCACAGTAGGACAAGGAAGTGGAGAGGGTGGTGGCAGTGGTGGGATTATGGCCATAAAAGACATTCCTGTGTATATAGATGACCATGGTTTTACTTAGCTTACATGATATAAAATGTTTACAACAAAATAGTCATGTGTTTGACTTCAAATGAGATGACATTAGGATTCATGAATCCAAAGATATAAGAAGACAAGAACTACAAATATAGCTTTAACTAACATGTATTCCTTTGTAATATATTTTCAAATATTTCATGTAATTTTTCCATTTTCAGTCATGGGGCTTCCAAAAAGGAAGGCGGCATTTGGTGCGGAAAAAAGTATGCACACAGAATGAGCTTAGTCAAGATGTACCAAGTGAAATCATTTTGGACAACAACGATATCAAAGACCAGAAGTGCTTCATCAGTGTGAATGCAAATATAGTTGTAAGTTAGTTACTTTATTAATTTTACAGCCCAAAGTCAGCCAATTTGGGTATCTTGTGCATGGTTTAGTGGTTAGGGTGTTGGACTCATGATTGTAAGATTGTAGTTTCAAATCCTGGACTGGATGATGTGTTGTGTTCAAGAGCAAAGCATTTCATTTCACATTACTCTAGTCAACCCAGCTGGCAAAAATGAGTAATCCTGTGACAGACTATCGTCTCATTGAGGTGGGGATAAATATGTGCCACAGAAACCAGGAAACCAGCCCTACGGGTCTGTATAGCTTGAGAAGGATCTTTATCCTTATCTATCTTTAATTTAGGTATCTTTGGGAGTAAACAGAAGTTACATGGGAACCAGTACATGTGGGTAAGCTACCTGTGCATTAGGGTGGAGCGAAAAATGCAACTTTCGAAATTGGGAACCAAGAATCAATATTTTGTTGCAAATTATGGTTAAAAGAAAGGTGTAGAAAGAACTTTATGGTTAAGTATTCTTTTCAGGCTCCATAAGACAATAGAAAATTTTTTAAATTACTATTTTTGGTTGAATTTTGGATTTCACGAATTATAAACCATAACAAATACATATTTCTACATAGCGGAATGCAAAACAATAAATATAGTATCCTTAAGAAGTTATATACCAAATGTCAAAACAATTGGCTAATATCTTAAGGTTCTGCATTAACTATAAAGAAAACGGGAGTGTGAACTTCTCTCCAATGCCGTTGCAATGATCATTGTGTGTGGATGTATATCATACGTATGTGAAGTTTTCTGCTTTGTACCTTGACTTTAAACCATCGTATTAAAATTAATGATTGTGTTAAATTTAGTGTTGTTTACATTTAGTGATGACTTGTAAGCCAATAACGTGTCATGATATTGGTACCCCATGTGATCTTAGTGAGTGAGTTTTGCCAACATACAAGGACGTATTAAAATGTCCTTTATTTGAATGAGAAAAAGAAAAGAATGTCGTTAAGAAAGATCCTTCAATTAAACAAATTATCAAGATTATAGTGGAAAAGATAATTCTTCTTTGGCAAATGGCATCCATCCCTTGTGTTATGATTGAGTCAGTTAAACTGAAAATCTTAAACTTTTATCTAAAGTACCAAGCATTACTAAAATCTGTGAAAAAAGAGAAAATGTGCTCTCATTTCAAACAAAGTGTAATGTGTTTAAAAACAATGCAACAAAAGATTTATCTGACATTTCCTGTTGCAAGTGCAACTTCTTCAAAAACTGCAGATGTAGTAGAGACAAAAATGGACCACAGAAAAAACAAGATTTTTACAGGATCAATGGACAAATCAAAAAATGATCATTGGCAGAATAGATGAAGCAGTTTCTAAACAGAACATTCATAGGTTGATTAGAAAGAATCGGCCAGATTACAGTTGCCCCTTTATGTCAGCAAATGAAAGTAAGATTTTCGGTTTAACTGACTCAGTTGTAACACAAGGGTTGGATGCCTTTTGCCAAAGAAGAATGAATTTTTCTGCTACAATTTTGACAATTTTGTTTAATTTAATTGAATATATGTGTAATCTAAACCTCATGTAACACATATTCAGTGACCTAGTATTAAAAATAATAAAGAAAACAAAGTCGAAAAGTCTATTTATTTCACATAATTTTGAAGTTTCAAGTGTGTTGTGGAGCCTGAAGACATAAATTTTAGAGCTTGAGATTTTAACCCTCTTGTTTTTAAAGGATTTTGCAAAAGGAAGTTGATTTGTAATAATGAAGGTAAAAAATAAAATGAGGAACAGCAAATGTGTTATAAATTGATTTTTCACTCGTTATTCAAAATTTCAAGTGGGCTGCAGAGCCTGAAAATGTAAATTTAAGAACTTTAGATTTTATCACAGTTGTTTTTAAAGGATTTCACAATAAAAAAATATATTCTTGAAAACATATTTTGAAAATCTGTAAAAAGTATCTTTTTCACTCCACCCTGTTGAGCCTTACAGGATATATGTCTGTATGATGATTTATATCTTATCTTTTATCTTTTACTTGTTTCAGTCATTGGACTGCAACCATGCTTGGGATCCACCTTCAAGGGTTTAGTCAAACAAATTAATGCCAGTACTTATTTTTAAGTCTGGTATAAATACCTTATGGTATTTGTCCTGGCCATTTTTGTGCCATGAGTTTAAATCCTACCTAGCTCAAATTTGCTTGTCATTTCTTTGGGATCAACTAATAAAGTACCAATTGATACTTCTTCTCTTTCTCACCCCTTCTCCTCTCTCTTTCCCCTCTCTCTCTCTCCTTCTTCATCCCTCTTTTTTTATCTCTCTCCTCACTCACCCCACCTCTCCCTGGAATAATTCAACTGTGATTAGACCTTGAGAGGGAAGGACTCTGCCAGATTTTGACACCCAAAACATGTTGTATGGCACAACCAGTGCTACCTTAAGGCAAGTGTTATGCGTCCTGAAGCACCAAACACCCAGGACGCCCATGGCCAAGTTAATATAATTTCTTTATTTATTGCCTACAGGGGGCTAAACATAGAGGGGACAAACAAGGGCAGACAAAGTGATTAAGTTGATTACGTTGACCCCAGTGCATAATTGATCCCGAAAAGATGAAAGGCAAAGTTGACCTTGGTGGAATTTGAACTCAGAACAAAATACTGGTAAATGAAATACCGCTAAGCATTTTGCACAGCATGCTAACGATTCTGCCAGCTCGCCGCCCTGAAAACTAATACCATTAAACCTGTATCAATAGTGGTGGAGGCCCATTTTTTTGTACAGCACTTGGACTCAGAAGCATGCATATAATGTTGTTTTATCTTTTACGTGTTTCATTCGACTGCATCCCTCAAAGGGTTTGGTTAATCGAACCAACTCTAGAACTTTTTCCTAAGCTTGGTACTTATCCTATCAATGTGTTTGCTAAACTGCTAAGTTATGGGGACATAAACAAACCAACACACATACATACATAAGCATATACTTGATGGGCTTCCTTCAGTCTCTCTCAACCAAATCCACTCACGAAGCTTTGGTCAGCTCAGGGCTATGGTTGAAAACACTTGCCCAAGGTGCCATGCAGTGGGAATGAGCTCAGAACCATGTGGTTGGGAAGCAAGATTCTTACCACATAGCCTATGTTTATAGATATATACAAAGGTAAATATTAAATATCAATATGTAGTTTATTTCCAGTTTGTGTAACTTTTACTCCTTTCTAATATGAAAATATAACTACATGTCAATAAAATGGGATATTATTTATTCTATTTATAACACAAAAGACCAAGTTTTAGTATATATTTTATTTATTTTCAGGTGTTTTTTGTGCAATTCATGAACTTTCTGTATTCAAAACAAAGGCTTCATCAAACTAGAATATGTGCAATGACTTACTTCAAAACATATCAGTTGCTTATAACTGGTTCTGAAGATGGTTGTAGTAAGTAATTCTTTCAACTCTCTTATCATTACTAGAACAATATTTATCATACTTAAAGTAAAAAGGTAATGATAAAATTACCTCCTTGAGCCATACCGACTCATAAGGGCCAATTTCCCAGTATCTATGGCATAAAATTCCCCACCTGGATGGGACGTCAGTCCACCACAGAATTACTCATTTTTGCCAGTTGAGTGGACTGGAATTAATGTGAAATCCAGTGTTTTGCTCAAGAACACAATGCATCACCCAGTCCAGGAATCGAAACCACAATCTTACAATCATGAGTCCAACACTCTAACCATTAAGTCATGTGCCCTCCACATAATAAAAATGAGTACAGGGCCCTTATTCTAGAGATCCCTTCATCAGTGGGAAATGGTTTGCAATTTTTGATCAGTAAAATCAAAATTTATTTCTATTTATAACCAGAAGTTACATAATGTCTGGAAATTCTAAATGTTTCTATGTCATCATATAAGAATGTCCAAACTTTTATACGTAGAGAACTTACATTCTCAGTTTTTTTTAATATCATCTCACTAAAGGACAGTTGATAGTCAATTTGGTTGAATCATCATTCATCATAATCTTCATCCTCCTCCTCATCATCATTTAACATCTATGTTCCATATTGGTATGGGTCGAGTGGTCCGATAAGATCCAGTGAGTGCAAAGACTGCATTGTGCTTCAATGCCTGCTTTGGCATGGTTTCTAGGCTGGAAGCCCTTCCTATTGCCAACCACTTTACAGCTTGTATTGGGTGCTTTTCTCATACCACCAACACTATTGAGGTTGCTATACAGCTCACAAGACTACGAACCCTGAAGGAGAGGAGGGCTCAGCTTTATGCAAGGGTATGAATGGTTAAAGTATGAGAGGTGGAGGGTAGGCACAGCTGCATGGTTACTCACATTTTGTTGGGGAGAGAAAGAATTATCAGTAGGATCTACAAAGGGATAGATATTAGAGATGAGATGTCCAAGTAGTCTCTCAAAGCATGAAGTGAGGAGAAATAGGTGGAGTACCACTAAAAACTATGTTGTAATTCTCTTTATGTTCTCAATTTTATATCTAACTAGAGTTGATAAAATAAACCCCAGAAAATATTGCATATATTAGCTACAGCTTTCTTTCATATATTTGGCATATGTTTGTGGCTTTGTGTCATTGTAAGAAATTCATATTAAGCTGTGGTAAAGAAAGTTTAATGACATACCTGTGTGGTTAAGAACCTCACTTTGCTACTGCATGGTTTGGGGTTCAGTCACACTATGTGACAAATTGGGCAAGTAACTTCTACTCTAGCCCCTGGCCAACTATGGTTTCTATGGTTTCTATTTGGCATGGTTTCTATGACTTGATGCCCTTCCTAATGCCAACAACTCTGAGAGTGTAATGGGTGCTTTTATGTGCCACTGGCATGGGTGCTATTTGCATGACACCAGTACCTGCCACAACTGCAATTTTGCTCAGCTTGATGGGTCTTCTTCTCAAGCATGACATAATGCCAAAGGTCTCAGTCATTTGTCATTGCCTCTATGAGACCCAACACTCAAAAGAAGCTTTTCATGTTCCTTGTATGAGAATTTGGTTGCTGGAAACTGTGTGGAAGCCCATTGTATGTGTGTGTGTGTGTGTGTGCATGTGCGTGCGTGTCTGTCTGTCTGTCAGTCTGCCTGTATTTGTCCCCTCCTCAATGTATGGCAACTAGTGAACCAGTGCGGGTTTGTTTATGTTTCCATAACTGAGCAGTTTGGTAACAGAGACTAATAGAATAACTGTCAGGCTTAAAAAAAAAGAAAAATATTGGGGTTAATTTGTTAGATGAAACCTTTCAAGGGGTGCTCTAGCATGGTCACAGTTCAATGATTCAAACAAGTAGAAGATAAAAGATAAGATACAATAAATGCCCTTATGTAATTGAATTATATAACTAGCACTCTGTCAGGTGTAATGACAAGGCTTCCGGTTGATCCAATCAGTGGAACAGCCTGCTTGTGAAATTAACGTACAAATGACTGAGCATTCCACAGGCATGTGTATCCTTAACATAGTTCTCAGGGAAATTCTGCATGACACCAAATGTGACAAGGCTGGCCCTTTGAAATACAGGTACTACTCAATTTTGTCAGCTGAGTGGACTGGAGCAACGTCAAATAAAGTGTCTTGCTCAAGGACACAGTGTGTTGCCAGGAATAGAACTCACAACCTTATGATTGTGAGCCAATTACCCTAACCATGTGCCTTCACTAATCAAATTATATCATCATCATCATCATCATCATTATCTTCATTTAACGTCCATCGTCCATGCTGGCATGGGTTGGACAGTTTGACCAAGGCTAGTAAGCTGAGTGGCTGCACCAGACACCAGTCTGATTTGGCATGGTTTCAATGGCTGGGTGCCCTTCCTAACACCAACCACTCCGAGAGTATAAGGAGTGCTTTTATGTGCCGGTTGCATGACATCAGTATCTGCCACGACTATATATATCTTAGAAAACACCATGATGGATCTTACTTGAGATGTTATTTGACTGCACATCTGTGCTTATATTTATGAAGTCATTACTAATACACTTTTTTTTTTATTATTTATTTCAGTCAAAGTTTGGGATCCAGACTGGAATGTGTTACTGGTCTTTGTGGGTCATAATGACAAAATTATAAAGCTCATTCAATTTCCACACAGTATAGCAAATCTTGTGTCTGTAAGTACTGATGAAACTTTAAGAATATGGAACCTGGAAACACAAGAAGAAATCAGAAGGTATACTAAAGATGAGGAATTATATTTGTTTTCCTCTGTTGTCATTCATTTGTTCATTCATTCAATCGTTCACTTTCTTTTGTAAGTTGTAAATCTATATATATAAAACTGAAGTTGTCTGTGTGTGGCGGGTTTGGTAGCCTTCAACTAACACTATCTCCTCCGAGACCCTGCATTGCAAGTTGACCAAAGTTGAGAGTATGATAGAAGAAGGCTTGCTCTTCATTCCATAGAAGATAAAATTCAAATCGGACCATGTTAAGACCAAAAATTATTTACATCAAAAAGGTTTTCTAACGATTTTTTTGACTGCTGTGTCACCATTTTTCAGTGTATTTCAACCAGAAAAATGTTCACTTAAAGAGAATAACAAGCTACATAATGCAAAATTTTTACTTTTCAAAAATTCCAATTCTAAAGGGTCAAAACAAACCAGAGCAACGCTGGGTGATACTGCTAGTCTATTTTAAATATAAGCCAATTTTAAGCAGATTTATGACTAAGGGTATTCCATCTGTCCTCACAACAATTCTTTTCTTCTCTCAGACAGTGTGTATCTAGTATTACATTATGCAATGTGTCCCAATCTTACCCAAGATAACAGGGGTAAATTGTGGCAGATTTGAAGGATTATGTTCTGGTTTTATTATTGGCTTGGTTATCACTGTGTGTGTGTGTGTGTGTGTGTGTGTGTGTGTGTGCGTGTCTATTTGTGGTGTTTCTGTATGTTTAATAATGGCTGGGACAAAGCATCAGAGCAGAAATGACAACATCCATGTTCTGTTCCTTTTCAAGCCCCTATTATCTGTAAGAAGAAAGAGTCAAAATTATCGTCAGGCCTGGTGACGAGTTAAGTCTATCAAGTTTCTTTTTTGCTTTTGTTCCAAGATTTCAGATGCACAAATTGAATGGAATTTTCAGTTGTGGCTGTATGGAAGTTTACTTCCCAACCACATAGTTCTGGGTTCAGTTGCACCATGGGCAAGTGTCTTCTATTATAGCTCAAGGCTGATCAAAGCCTTGTGAGTGGATTTGGTAGACAGAAACTGAAAGACGCCCATAATATGTACAGCAATATCAGAGGAAGATTAAAGGTAACATTAAACACTGAAAATGTAGAGGTAGTAGATAGTTTCCATTATCTAGGTGACCAAGTTAGTAGTGGAGTTGAATGCTCCGAGAGCATAGCTGTGAGAATAAGAATAGGCTGGCAACAAAGGGCCTCTCCCTTAGAGTGACAGGCAGATTGTATGAAGCCTGTGTATGAACAACTATGCTACACAGCAGTGAAACATGGGGTATGATAGCTAAGGAGAGGCATAGGCTTGAAAGAAATGAAACCAGTATGCTTTGCTGGATGTGCATTGTCAGTGTGCATGTACAACAGAGTGTAAACACCTTGAGAGAAAAGTTGGGCATAAAAGGCATCAGATGTGATGTGCAAGAGAGACAACTGCATTGATATGGTCATGTGATGTACACGAATGAGAACAGCTGTGTAAAGAAGTGCCGATCTCTAACTGTGCAGGGAACTTCTGGTAGAGATAGACCTAGGAAGACATGGGACAAGGTGGTGAAACATGATCTTCAAACTTTGGGCTTTACAGAAGCAATGACTAGTGACCAAGATCTTTGGTGATATGCTGTGCTTAAGAAGACTTGTCATGCCAAGTGAAATTGTAGCTGTGGCCGATGCTGGTGTCACATAACTGGTATGTAAAAAGCACCTTTCAAACATTGGGCCTCACACAGGCAAAGTGGCTGATGCCAGTGGCATGTGAAAAGCTTTTCGAGTGTTGGGTCTCATAGAGGCAATGACAAATGACTGAGACCTTTGGCATCATGTCATGTTTGAGAAGACCCAATAAGCCAAATAAAATCACAGTTGTGGCAGATACTGGTGTCATGCAAATGGTACCCATGCCAGTGGCACATAAAAGCACCCATTACACTCTCAGAGTTGTTGACATTAGGAAGGGCCTCCAGCCATAGAAACCATGCCAAATCAGACTTGAGTCTGATGCAGCCTTCCAGCTTGCCAGCCCTGGTCAAACTGTCCAACCCATGCCAGCATGGGCAACAGGTGTTAAATGATGATGTTAGTTCTTTATGCTAGTTCCATACTGCGACCTGACAATCAATGGTGTTGGTTTGCTTATGACCTTGTAACTTAGTGGTTCAACAAAAATATTCAACAGAATAAGTGTCAGGCTTGAAAAAACAAAAAATATATATATAGGAGTTGATTTGTTAAACTAAACTCTTCAAGATGGCACCCCAGCACAGCCCTAGTCCAGTGACTGAAACAGGCAAAAGAAAGTTATGTATATGTGTTTATATATGCACCAGTGTGTGTATGTTTGTGTAGTGCATGATAGATGAATATCATTCATTTCCTATATTCTGTAAGAATATGTCTGACCATAGGGAAATATTATCTTGCTTGGAAACAGGTGAGGGTTGGTAACTTGCAGGGCATCCAGCCATAGAAAAGCTGCCTCAATAAGTTCCATCTGACACATGCAAGCATGGAAAAGTGCACATTAAAACAATGATGATGATCATGATGGTAATGATATTAATTTTCACTGCTAGAATCAAATATCTAGTATATTTCCTAGCAGACAGGTCAGTGCAGTATATAAAGTAATTGTGCAAATATTTTAATATTTCTCTATCTTTGCAAGTCCTGCTATATTTCACATGGAATTTTTGGTCCTTTAAAGCCATCTTGGTTTATAAGCTAATCTGCCTTTTTTGGTTGTAAATTTTGGTCTGCAGAATTTGACTTGTATGCTGGAAAATATAGTTTCTCCATAAACTATCCTATATATTTATATAATCCTATATAATTGTTCTTTAGTTTAATTAATGAAATGAAATTCAAGTCCTTTCTCTTTAAATTAATCAGACATTCTAAATACAGATTTCTTTGTTGTTTGTTAGAATACAGATTGAAAAGAATGTGACAATACTTGGCAGTATCCCAGAAAGAGAAGAACTTTACTCATGTTCCAATGAGGATTTATTTTTGTGGAAAACTGATCATTTATATAATCTCTTTGTGGTAATTGGGTAAGACAAATTTATAATTAATGTTTTCACTTTTATTCAAAGTTACTAATGAATTTAAGCATTTTATCTGATTGAATTCATCCTATGGTTGTGGAACTGTTTCCAGAGAGAAACGCAATCTTTCTGGATGATAAAGCACCAATTCACACAGCTTAAGTTGTTACTGAATGGCACAAGGAACATTCTAGTGAAGTTGAACATCTTATCTGGTCACCACAGTCCCCAGATCTCAATACTATTGAACATTTATGGTGCATTTTAGAAAAACAAGTAAGGAGTCGATATCCTCCACCATCACCACTACAAGAACTGGAGACAAAAATTCATTTGGAAACAATTCAAAGTTTGTACCAGTCCATACCTCATAGAATTCAAGCTGTAATTACTGCCCCATATAAAAATAAATTTGTTTGAAATTTTAAGGTGTTTCCATTATTTTGTTCAACCACAGTGTATATATATATATATATATATATATATATATATATATATATATATATATCAGAAAAAGAAGGAAATGGAGAAATAGACTGGCAGACATCAGTTTATTTGAAGATATTCAAATCCATATCCAATTAGTTCATTTACAGAAATTAAATTAAATTAATTTAATCTAAATTTTCATGTTGAAACTGGTTAATTTTCCAAAAGAGAGTTACCTTTCAATGTGGAACTCAGCAGTAGAACGAGTAGATACACAGCAAAGCAAAATCATTTTACCATCATGCTCCAAAGAACTAGCTAAAAATCAGTCAGATGAAAAATTCTTAGGTATTAAATAATTAGTTATATTAATTTGTATCAATTTGCTGGCAGAGAGAGAAAGTGAGAGAGAGAGGAGGGAGGGAGAAGGAGAGAGAGGGAAGCAGATGAGAATCATTTAATCTAGCTCCCATATAATCTTTAACCTTCTCAGTGTAATAACCAAAAATCACTCAGTAAATATTTTACTGCTTTTTGTGTGTATATGTGTGTGTGTTTCAGTGTGTATGTACGCATGCATGTGTGCATGCACGTGTATGTGTGTGTGCATAAGTGTGTGTTTGTGTATGCACACATGAATGTGTGTGTGAGTGTGTGCATGAATGTGTATGTGTGCATGTATGTGTGTGTGTGTGCGCGAGTGTGTGTGTGTGTGCATATTTTTTTTTTTTTTTTTACTTGTTTCAGTCATTTGACTGCGGCCATGCTGGAGCACCGCCTTTAATCAAGCAACTCGACCCCGAGACTTATTCTTTTGTAAGCCCAGTACTTATTCTATCGGCCTCTTTATATATATATATATATATATATATATATATATATATATATATAATTATAATAATAATATTAGGGAGTATATCCAAACTTACAGGGAAAAATTAGATTTAGGAATAAATCAAATTTCACAGTATAAATAAAAATTAAATTAGAGATAAAACCACTATTAGGCAACTCAAACAATGATAGACATAAACCAAAACATTAAAAAAACAATAAATAAATATGATTAATATAATATACAAAATATAAGATATAAAATTTAATATTCAAATTATTAAAATTTGAAATTTTAAAATTTATATTTATACATTTTTATATTTTTAAATTTTTTAATTTTTTTAATCTTTTTTTTTATAACTAACCAAAAAGTATAAAAAAGTTAAATATAATATAATAAGTATTATATTATATTATAATATAATAGTACTTATTATATTATATTTAACTTTTTTCATATTTTTTGGTTAGTTATAAAAAAAAGATTTTAAAAATTAAAAAATTTAAAAATATAAAAATATAAAAATGTATAAATATAAATTTTAAAATTTCAAAGTTTTAATAATTTAAATTTTATATTTTATATATATATTGTATATTATATTAATTGTATTTATTTTTTGTTTTTTATGTTTTGGTTTATGTCTATCACTGTTTGAGTTGCCTAATAGTGGTTTTATCTCTAATTTAATTTTTATATTACGGAGATGTACTTGCATAGCAAGTGATTTGATCTGAGATCGTGTGCTGAAACGAAAACAATTGCAGCGTGGAAGGTGTTTGTAAGCCATTTAAGAAACACACAAAAGCCGTTCGATTCACTTCAACATTTAAGTTTAATTTGTCAAAATATTTTCGTTGCATTAAGACCGCGACCTCTTCACTGACAAAAATCCGTGGTGCATTAATTTATATATATATATATATATATATATATATATATATATATATTTCGTTTTTGGATTTGGTTTGCAAGATTCTTTATATGAGTTCGTGTGTTGAAGCATATTCTGTTGTGTCTGGGGAGAGTCATTTTCTTTTTGTGCCTTATAATGTAACACACTCACCAGTAAAATTTTAACTTATTTCTTTTCTTTTTACTTTTTTTATTTTTCTTTTTATTTTTTTAAATTATTATTATTATTTTATTTATTTTTATTTATTATAAAAATAAGAAATAAGTGGAAATTTTACCGGTGAGTGTGTTACATTATAAGGTACAAAAAGAAAATTACTCTCCCTAGACACAACAGTATATATATATATATATATATTCCCTTCCGGTCATTCATTATGTGACAGTGTATCGTTGGTGATTTTTTTTTCCTCCGTCTTCCCTTCCTTGGATCTTACCTTTTTCTATGTTTCTGATGAAGAGCTCCCCTCAAAACGTTAAATCCTCCTTCTTTCTTTTCTTTCCTGAGCGTCCTCGTGTTGTTGTGTTTTCTCTTTGTGTTTTCATGTTTGGATTAACTTTATATATAACTTGCATATATTCAGTACTACAATTATTTAATTATCTAATTTGTAGTTTTGGATGTTTTATGTGCTGGCGCCACATACAAGTAACTGTGCTGGTGCCATGTTAAAAGCCCCCAGCACACTCTGTAAAGTTGTTGGTGACAGGAAAGGCATCCAGCTGTAGAAACCATACAAAATCAGACTGGAACCTGGTGCAGCTCTCCAGCTTGCCAGCTCTGGTCAAACCATCCAACCCATTCCAGCATGGAAAACAGATGTTAAAGAATGATGATGATGAGGAGGAGGAGGATTATCATTTTGGATGTTTTCTGTTCTGATATTTGGACTTATATCTTTCAGCTTCAAAATTATATCAATAAAAATGACAAATCATCCAGCCTACCCTCAACGAGCGATTGTTATCTGCGATGACTTCTCAATAAGAATAATTAATCCTCATACTGGACAAAACATTACTAAACTGCTGCTGATTTCTGACTGTTCAGTTGATATTGTAGATTGTGTTTATGCAATTTCAGAAGGTAACTACAACACTTAATTAGATTTTCTTTCATTAGTTCCATATTTTCTGACATTGTAACAAATTAAACATACCAACTTTAATTCAAAGTTTGCTGTTAGCTTTTATACACACTCATGTACACACACTCATGCACACACATTCAAGTGCACACACATACACACATACACATTCATGTACACATGCACACACATGCACACGCACACACACGCACACGCAGACACACACACACACACAAAATTTCATTGACATGTGTATTATCATCTGTTGGGACTGATATATTGACTAGGAGGCCCTGTTTTCTATAGTGGTCCTTGTTAACAACTGATGTGCCCTCATCTCCCTGTCTACCTGTATTGAGAGTCCTTACATTCTGAGTTCAACTTCCAATGAAGTTGACTTACCTTTCATTTTTTCAGAGTCAGTAAATTTAAGTACCAGTTAAGTATTGTGGTCAATCTAATCGACTTAACCCCTCTTCCAAAATTTCAGGCCTTGTGCCTATAGTAGAAAGGATTATTATTATTATTATTATTATTATTATTATTATTATTGCATGCTTGGCAAAATACTTTAGCGTTTTGTTTGTCCTTACATTCTGAGTTCAAATGCCACTGAGGTCGACTTTGCCTTTTGTCCTTTTGGGGTGAATAAAATAAGTATTAGTTGTGTACTGCAGTTGATGTAATCGAATTACCCCTTCCTTCGAAACTGATGGCCTTATACCAAAATTTTAAACCATTATTATTGTTATCATTATTATTATTATTTTTATTATCATTATTGAGTGAGAGAGTAGCACATGCTATCAAAGCAACATTGGGGTATGAAACCCAATATACCCATCATGACTATCTGTCTGATAAGAGTACACCAGATACATACATCACAAGCATATGTGCATGACATGGTGATCTCCTATCAAGACAAACAGCACATGACCTTGTAGGTGGGGCCACTTAGAATTTTCTTCAGGTCGAGTTGCCCATTCTGTCAAAATGTCCCTGAATAAGGGTTGTTTAAAGATGTTGAACAAATGACCCTTGTTTTCAATGGTGAATTATCCAAACCCCAAAGAATTCCTCTTAACACATGGCTATGATGCTCCCCTATTTCTGTGATCAGAGATGCACATATCGTCAGCCACCAAGAGACATGCTCAACTGATTAAGGTCAAGCAACTGACAAGCAAATCTGTGGTATTGAGCAGAATATTTACTGTAGCCCATCTTTTACACCAAAACAGAACATGTACATGATAACACTTCCAATCAGTTAAGATGTGAGCCAGTGCCTGGTATTGCATCAAGACATTATTATTATTGTTGTTGTTGTTGTTGAGTGAGAGAGCAGTGCATGCTATCAAAGTGACACTGGGGTAAAATATATGAAGCCCAGTATACCCGTCTGATAAGAGTATACCAGGCACATGCATCACAACCATATGTGTGCAACCACATGTGGTGATCTCATCTTAAAATTAACAGCACATGACCTTGCAGGTGGGGCTCAGTTAGAATTTTCTACTAGTTGAGTAGCCCATCCCACTCAAAAGGTCCCTGAATATGGGTTGTTTAAGGATGTTGAACAAAACACTCATGTTTCCAAAGGTGAATTATCCAAACCTCAAAGAATTCCTCTCAACACATGGCTATGATGCTCCCCCATTTCTGTGATCAGAGATGCACATATTGACAGCCACTAAGGGACATGCTCAATTGGTTATGGTCAAGCAACTGACAAGCAAATCTGTGGTATTGAGCAGAATATTTGCTGTAGTCCATCTTCTATACCAAGACAAAACAATGTACATGATAACACTTCCAATCAGTTCAGCTGAGAATCCATGAAAGCCACTGCCTGGTACTGCATCAGGGCATTATTATTATTATTATTATTATTATTATTATTATTATTATTATTATTATTGGGTATGCAGCAGTGCACCGATTTCTGTCTTCACTTCTGATCTCTCTCTCTCTCTCTTTCTTTCTCCAACCGGGTAACCTTGTATCTCCTCTATAGCAAGATACCTGTTTCTTTCTCTCTGTAACCTTTCATCATCTGACACTAGATCACCTTCTCCAATGACCCCCACCTCTCAAACATTTTTTTTTGTCTAGTGACCCTGTCAATCCAGGTGCCACTTAAAAGCATCCAGTCCACACTATAAAGTGGCTGGCATTTAGAAGGGCATCCATCTGTAAAAACCTTGCCAAAACTGACCTTGCCTATGCTTGTGCTACATAAAAAGCACTAAGTCCACTCTGCTGGCATCCAGCTGTAAAAATCCTGCCGAAACAGTTGCAGTCTGGTGCAGGCTTCTTCCTGGCTGGCTCCTGTCAAACTGTCCTGCCCATACCAGCATGGAAGGTGGACATTAAGTGATGATGATGATGAGCTGGCAGAATTGTTAGCACACTGGACGAAATACTTAGTGGTATTTCGCCCGTCGCTACATTCTGTGTTCAAATTCCCCTTCCCCAAATTTCGGACCTTGTGCCTATAATAGAAAGGAGCATCACATCATCATCACCACCACCACCACCACCACCACCATCATCATCATCATATAATGTTATATTCTTGTTCCATGCTACCAGACTCCATATACTTTTGCTTTTCCTTAAATTTTGTCCTAAATTTATGTGAACGTGTGCATGTTTTATTTTATGTAATTGTGTTATTGATTCTATGTGTGTGTGTGAGAGAGAGAGAGAGAGAGAGAGAGGGAGAGAGTATGACAAGAGAGAAGAGAGAGAAAATGTTTTTGTGTGATTATATGTACCTTTACTTGCAACTGTATATATATATGTATATGTTGATTATTATAAAAATAGGTTTTAAGTTGATTTTAAAATAACTTATTTTTTTCCCAGACACCCTATTTGTCTTACTAAAAGATGGATCCCTATTGAAAGCTTCCACATTAAGAAATCCATGTCAAATTATGAGTATATGGACATATAATTCCCCATCAGGTATGTTACAAAATCATAAATCAGTTCATATTTTTATCAATAGATGGTGTTACTGTAACGTTGTCAGGGCAGATTTCTAACTAATATTTTACCTAATAATAAAAGAAATGGCTACTATAAATGGTTCAGGCAATGAATAGAGAGAGAGAGAGAGAGAGAGAGAGAGAGAGTGTGTGTGTGTGTGTGTGTGTGTATGTGTAGCCTTTGACTTTAGTATCCAAAGTTTTTTTTAACCCAGTATTGTCATGTTATTATTTATAGCTTTATTTGTTTTCAGATCTAATATTCCCATAAAGCAATTGTTTCACATGCCCTCAAAGCTTATAAATTTTAATATCATATATATATATATGTAAAAGAAAAGAATATATATATATATGTATGTATATATAGTTCAAAATTTACAGAAAATGAAAGACGAAGACAAGTGGAGGAACAACAAGTAGGTGTATTAGTTTAATGCTCCTGAAGAATGGAAAAAATTTTGACAATTCGAGCCTATGCTCTTTATCTAACTTATAGTAAATCTTTTTGAAGAAACACTTTTTATTTTTCTTCTTTTAAGAATATATTTTTGTTTGATATCCTAATTCCAAATGTATGCAAGTTCAATTCTGTAAAAATTTGTACACAAATTTGAATTTTTGTAATCCCTTTTCAGTTTCTACTCAAACATAATCCCTACCCTAACTCAAAATTGTAATCCTAAGTGCTAACATAAAACCCTAACATTAGATACTAACCCTCAGTGGATCGAGAAAGAGTAAGATATGAAAGATGTGTGTAGAGAAAGGAGAGAGAGAGTGAGAGAGAATGAGAAAGACAAAGAGTGAGCGCAGAGCGAGAAAAAGCGTGATATGAAAGACACTTGCGTGTGTTTGTAGAGAGAGAGAGAGAGAGAGAGGAGAGAGAGAGAGAGAGTGTGTGTGTGTGTGTGTGTGTGTATGTGTAGCCTTTGACTTTAGTATCCAAAGTTTTTTTTAACCCAGTATTGTCATGTTATTATTTATAGCTTTATTTGTTTTCAGATCTAATATTCCCATAAAGCAATTGTTTCACATGCCCTCAAAGCTTATAAATTTTAATATCATATATATATATATGTAAAAGAAAAGAATATATATATATATGTATGTATATATAGTTCAAAATTTACAGAAAATGAAAGACGAAGACAAGTGGAGGAACAACAAGTAGGTGTATTAGTTTAATGCTCCTGAAGAATGGAAAAAATTTTGACAATTCGAGCCTATGCTCTTTATCTAACTTATAGTAAATCTTTTTGAAGAAACACTTTTTATTTTTCTTCTTTTAAGAATATATTTTTGTTTGATATCCTAATTCCAAATGTATGCAAGTTCAATTCTGTAAAAATTTGTACACAAATTTGAATTTTTGTAATCCCTTTTCAGTTTCTACTCAAACATAATCCCTACCCTAACTCAAAATTGTAATCCTAAGTGCTAACATAAAACCCTAACATTAGATACTAACCCTCAGTGGATCGAGAAAGAGTAAGATATGAAAGATGTGTGTAGAGAAAGGAGAGAGAGAGTGAGAGAGAATGAGAAAGACAAAGAGTGAGCGCAGAGCGAGAAAAAGCGTGATATGAAAGACACTTGCGTGTGTTTGTAGAGAGAGAGAGAGAGAGAGAGAGAGAGAGAGAGAGAGTGAGAGGGAGGGATGAGAAGAAAGAATGAGTTTGCTTTAATTGCAAATATAGTTGTAGGAGTAAGTTACTTTCATTCATGTATGTAATGTCATAAGCCTAGGTGTATACATGTTAATAGAGTAAACCTTTGATCTTAATCATTCCTTTTCTTAAAGTTGACAGCATGTCACATACACACATACATACATGTATACACACAAATGCTGGTTTCATTAGTTATCGTCTGTCTGCTACAATATGGCTTTGTAAACCGATTGAAAGACGTGCTCGTATGTATCCCTGAATAACAGCTATATTAATGTTGCCATCCCACTGCCACTCCATATTTGTCACCTACATAACTCTGTTCTCCCCTTCCCTGATATTAGTCACTCTCCCTATGCCACCTTATTTTCCTCACACCAACACACTTGCACCCTTCTGATTTTATCCAAAAATAGCCCATCCTACCCTTACAATTTTATAAGTTATTACATATATATATATATATATATATATAATATATATATAATCATAGGTTAATGGAGGTGCTTGGTGTATCAGACAAAAATGAAGATGAAATAGAGACTTATAACCTAGAAGACAGCTGAGACATTGTACAAGATAATCTACAGAAAGCTACAGACCAGAGCTGTGGTCAAGAGATGACTTACAAGAGCAGTGCAAGCAGTGTACAAAGATGCAGTCAGTGAAGCAAGAGTTGACAAAGAGTTCAGTGAGGGCTTTAGTATGCAATGAAATCTATCACAGCTTGATTGTAGGGTTCCTTCTAGTTATTGTAGTTCTCCAAAACCATAACATAGGAAGTTAGTATTGCTGTCCAAGGAACTACAATACACAAGTGACCTAGCACTTATTATAGAAAAAGAAGAAGATTTAGAGAAGAAACTGCAAATGTATAAACAAAAACTTGAATCAAAAAGCATCAAAATACACTTAGCAAAGTTTTAGTAAGTAGGAAAGAAGAGAGGATTCTTCTACTACCAGGGAAATGGCTGTACTCAGTATTAGGCAGAAATTCTATATGTTGTCCTCTATGGGCTCATAAGATATACAGTGGAAACAAAAGCAATGAATAAAGACTTCAATGTGGCAAGCATAATGCTGTATAGGTTGTATAGTCTGTTGATAGTCTCTATTTTCAACAGATTTTTCAAAATGTTGTCTTCGAAGAATGTAGCCTAGAGGTTAGAGGTCTTTAACTCATGATCACAAGGTTGTGAGTTCAGTTTCTGAAATGATTAATGTATTGTGTCCTTGAGCAATGCCTTTCATTTTACGTTGCTCCTGTCTACTCAGTTGTAATGAGTACCAGCCAGGGTGCTGGTACAACCCTCTCTCTCTCCAGCTGTCATATTCTGGATATTTGCTGACCCCATCAAGTGTCTTTGGACCAAGAAGGTATCTATGTCTGTTTGGGTTAATTAATGAAAGCATAGTACATACTACTAAGTCATACTTGCTTGCAAAGGATTGCTGGTTAACCTGAACTTGCAGCACATCTTTTTTAAAGTTCACTTCTTTTCTTTTTGTTTTTGTATCTTTGAGAAATACGAAAACTTTAATTGAAAGTTTCCTGCAAAATATATTGAAAGACATCTTTTTGTTCAGTTTAAATCTAGTTGTTCAGGGATTTCTATTTAGGATATTACTTGTAGATATGTATTTTCACTTGTGGATGCATATTTCATACACTTGTTTCTTATGTATTGTTTGGTGCATGTTTTTTCTTTGACACAATGTGATTAATTAACTATTGCCACTATGCTGGTTGTGAAGGCACATAGCCAAGTTTGTTAGAGCAGCAAACTCGCAGTCGAGGGACCGTAGGTTCAAATCTCAGACTGGGCATTGTGTGTGTTTATGAGCAAAACACTTAAGCTTCATGCAGATGTATGTGTGTGCATGTGTATGAAATCCTCTGTGAAACCATAAATTTCTGTTTCAACTGCAATGTTTAATTCTCTATTGATTACTTCACAGTTCATTTCAGCTCTCTAGTTTTATATGAACATGTCATAAATTTAACCCAAAATGTAAACATGACCTCTGCCCTGAAAATACTTACTACACAAACTATCAAGTCAGGTGTTATGGCAGCTCCACCAAACACAAATCGTACAATACTTGTTGCTGGAAGATTCAATGGAGAAATTTGTATCCTGGACTGGTTTGAAGGAACAATTAATTTTCAAATACAAGTAAGGTTTATATTTCAGATCCTCTTTACTGATTTAGGTTATTGTTAACACAACTTGATATTCTTGCAGCTAATTTCTGCCATTTATTTAAAGCATTGTTATTATACTTAGTCTGAGAAGGAATTGCATTGCAGGCCTCATTTGTGTTTGTGATTGATATTCAGAGTAAACTTCTATAGATTGATGGCTACAAGAATAATGTAGGCAGAGAAGGAGTTCCAAAGGTGTGTAATCCTAGAGAAAAGGAGTATGCAAAATTTTGATGGTTGAGGCATAGTAAAGATGAGAAAAAGATAATAGGTAAGTTTGGGCAGAGGTGATATGGTGCTTGCTTGCTGGAGGAGCAGAAACTTTTTTAGGAAACAGAAACAGAAAACAGCTCATTAGTGATTTAATTATTATAGTATGCCTGTTGATGAAGCTTTGCCAATCAGCTATGTACAGCTTTTTTGGAGACAGAGTAAATTATTTGTATGTGTAGCAACTATGTTGTCCCAAATATATGAGTAGTCCTCTAACATGACTCTCATCTGATACTGTAAGGTGCCAAACCAGAGTTGATCTCTTACAAGTGTGACCAAGCTGGTCATAAAGCAAATACTGCAGTCAGGGAAATGGAGGACGGGCAAGGAGGGTTATTGTGCTAGTAGCTGCTCCATCAGTCAAGTAAGGATACTTCTTCATTCGCTGCCTGACACTGGTGGACAACAGAATGACATTTCATTCAGAGTTGTTGAGAGATGCTGGACAAGTGGAAAACCAGGTGCTACTTTAAAGTTGCATACAGGCCGAGGAGGAATGGAACCAGAGAGAGATGCCAAAAGAGGGCATACCTCTCTGATGGAGGTAGTGTTCTTGTACAACATTTTGCCTCAATCAAACCAGGCAGAGGAGCTTTTACCTCAGAGAGCCATGTTCAGATATGAGTGGAGACTTTGAGCACAATATCAGCCAGTATAGGAATAAAGGAAGGACTTGCACCTATCCAGATCAGATATGAGGTTTGGATAAAACTACTTGATGTGCACAGTATGTCCCAGTAAGTGAGGGGAGGGGAGGGGTGACTGATTTTAATTCCTAGAATAACATTTCTGTTAATGGGGTACCTGTTATAACTATAATCGTAATTTCAGCCTTGTGTACTTGATAAATAAATTCTAATAAATTGCAACCCACTAAATTCCAGTGAAGAAGAAAGTAATCCATAATTTGTTTTACATGGATAAGAGTTATATTATATTGCAAAGTATAGAAGCCATCTTATCATGGCTAACCACATTGGGGAGGGGGTGTTACTGTAGCTTTATAGCCCCAAGAGATCTTCGTCTCTAGCTGGCCTTAGACACAATATCTGTGTCCTTGGAGTATTTGCAAAGGGAGGCCATCCCTTCCTCGCAAGCCTGAGTGATACGCTCGAATAATGCTACAGTAACACCCCCTCCCCAATGTGGTTAGCCATGATAAGATGGCTTCTATACTTTACATTATCGAACGATTACTGTTTCAATCTCATTCCGAGATTTAATTATAGTTATATTATAACAACTGACAAAGACAAAGCTGTCCATTAGACAAAAAAATCTGAATGAGAATACACACATGGAAGACAGACTGACTTCCAGGGACATGGTTAGGTACTAAAAAACAAAATGGTCGTTTTATTCCTAACAGTACCACATTGTTTACTGTAAATCCATCGAGTGATCAATACATCAGATGATGAAGCTAGTGATGATGGCCAGGATGAATAGAAGGCCAACTCTGCAAATTCTACAGAAGTTGCAGTGGGAGTGGTGTCTGTATTGCTGGACAAGTGACTATGATATAATATGATGGTGTTGGTGGGAGATTGGAATAGGCAAGATTTTTTCAATTGTAGATAATGTACATTGACAGAAATAATTGTACATGGAAATATTTTGTTGTTTAGTTGTTTGTAGATTTTCTTGGTGTATATGTTTGTATGTGTGTGTATGTGGTGGTGGTGGTGGTGGGGCAGTTGCTGGTGCATGAAGTAATCTTGAGATCAGATGGACATGTGATGAAATGAACTGGTTTAGTACCACACCTGATCCAGATCCATGGTTACCTTCAGCTGAGTCCATGCTGTAGCAAACCTATAGACAAGGTCTCTGTTCTGATAATAACACAAGTCATAGTTTCTTCAATCTTGCTCACCAGTTGCAGTCTCTACAAAAGGATCATGGATGTTACTCTTTCTTCTGAGGCTAAGCCATACACACAAACACACATCACACATACTCAATACAAACACACACACACACATGCGTGCACACACACACACACAATATTTTTGTAAGTGACTAAAATGTCTCTACAATTATATCATTTAGTTTCAACTAACACTCTCAGATCAAAGTTTTGATTGAATTTATACAAGAAAAAAGTATTGTGATAATACTCATAATGATAGTGATGATGATGGTAATGATGATGGTGGTGGTCGTGGTCGTGGTGATGATGATGGTGACAGCAATGTAGTATTGACAAAAATAATGACAACAATAACAACAACTATAAGAAGGAATAGAATGGGGTTAATAAATCTGATTATATAAGCAGGATATTTTCTAAGGCTGATTGTTCTCCTTTTCTAGGCTCATGGCAACAAAGAAGTATTATCATTAGTGTCTAACCCTCGTTTTGACCAGCTGATCTCCAGTGGTAGAGGTAATAAAATAAATAATTTTTTGCACTATGGAAATGCATTTCAATGATGTCAGGTTGACTTGTCTCACCTCTCTATCTATAAGCATCAATGTTTGTCTCTTTCTCTCTCTCTCACATACACACCCACTTTCACACACATGTATACACATACTCACACAAACACACACAAGAATGTGTGTGTGAGTATAGATAATTTTATCTAAACAGTCTTTTGATATCTATATTTTCAAAGACTACTTCATTACCTATAAGATTTACTTTCTAACACCATTTTTCAACTAGCCATTACCTTTAGAAATATGTAATAACTTTAATTTAGCAAAGAAGTGAATCTTCCAGGTAACAGAAGTAATAGTAAACTGCAGCAGACATGACTGTAATAATATATACCTGTTTGTATTGGCCTAAGACTTTGCCACAAGCCAGATGCAATTGAACTGCATCAATGAATAGGTCAAAGCTGGTGTGACAAAAATTTTAACACCAAATAATGAATGTTCAAATGAAGTTAACAGTGCTTGTGTGTTTTGCTGAGCTAGTATATGCCTTCCATGCTGTAATTGTTTTAATTTCAATACAGGGTCTCAGATCAGATTACTTACATCTCCAAAATACATAATAATGCTCTATTAGTTAAGCCCTCTAAGTTCAACAAAATAAGAAAAGCTAAAAAAAGAAAAAAATGGTTTCTGTATATTTCACACCTGAGTAATAATGAATAACTCTGCTAATTATATTTTCCAAAATGCTAAAAGTATTACCTTATCTAGTATATTTAAATCAAAGCCATTAATCTATTTGGTATTTTTTTTTCAGATCTTGTCATCAAAATTTGGAGATTTTATGCTTTTGCAGCTGACTGCTTGATTCCTCTTATGTCATTTTACTGCTCTCAAACACCAACACATATGACTGTCTTACAGAATTTCCTTGTTGTTGCTTTTAAAGATTATGCTATGCTAAATTTCTCACTTGTGTCATACGATCTTAGAAACTATAGTAAGTCTATTTTTTGTTTCTTATGATTATATATATATATAAAATATTAGAAAAAAAACACCTTTTATCAATTCAAAATGAACAATTAAATTACACCATCTAGAAAATTACATATAATAGTAAAGTTAAAATTAAAATAACAATAAAAAGTAAAGATTAAGTAAATTACAAAAATAATAAAAAAAATTTTTAAATGTATATATGTATATAATTATTTATTTAAAAAAAAAATTTTTATTTTTTTAATTTAAAAAATTTTTTTAAATTTTTAATCTTTACTTTTTATTGTTATTTTAATTTTAACTTTTCTATTATATGTAATTCTCTAGATGGTGTAATTTAATTATTCATTTTGAATTGATAAAAGGTGGGTTTTTTCTAATATTTTATACATATATTATGTTGTGTGGAATTTGATTTAGTATTTCTAAATTGAATTCTTTTTCCTTGTAAGTTTGGATTTTATTCCCTCAAATAATAATTATATATATATATATACAACTTGGTCTTGTGCAAGGGCTGTAGCTAGAAACACTGAGACTTGTAAGGTTGATTGCAGTTGATGTTCAGTTCGTATCTGAAATAAAAGTGATAGGGTTAGGGTTGTAGCAGTAAAAATTCCAGACAGTTGAATCTCTGGGTAGGAAGGATTGAGACAGTAGTTAGTATATATATCTGAAAGGTGAGACACAGAATTGATGCTAAGAGAATATATAGGTAGGCTAGTTGGCCCTGATTCATAGGAACAGATACAGTTATATTAAAGAGACAATAGTCAGCACATACATAGGCCAAAGATTGTCAAGTATTGGAGTGTAAGGTTTGTCAATCAGTTGAATAACCTTCTTTTGGATTTTGAGTTGAGTGTTAAAATTATTCCACTGTAGGTCTTACTTGAGCTTTAAGGAAACTCTACCAGTTATCTTAGATGAAATATTTTATCAAGCTCAAAAGGATGAAAGGCAAACTTGACACTGCAGAATTTGAACCCAGAACATAAAGACAGATGAAATACTGCTAAGTATTTTGTTTGGTGTGCTAACAATTCTGCCAGCTCACCCTTTAATAATAATTATGAGCTTATTTTAAGCAGTGTTCAGGTGCAGGAAAGGTTAAAAGAAGAGATAGAAAGCAGATACATAAGTCAAGTAAAGAAAGACAGCTGTGAAAGTTAGAAGTATATGTACAATACACAAAATATAACAGAAATTTGAAAAAATGGTCATTAAGATAGCCATAAAGAGGAAACATCAGGAGCAGTGTTAGTGAATTTCATAAGGCATGGCATTTTTGAAGGATAAATTGTCCTGACAGTTAACAACTGATACAGATAGTTTATTCCATGTTCAACAATTCTGAGCATGAAGAAATGTTTCCAAAAGTCATGGGCATTGAACTATTTTTTCTTTTTAATTTTAACATCTCCATGAATGGTAGTGGTATTGGATTAAAAAATGAGGCCAAAATTGTTGGAAAGATGGTAGATTATTTTGTTGGCTTCTACTAGAATTGAATCTTTAATGTGTTGATGCTCACAGAAGCAATACACTCAAAACATAGTGACTGACAGAAGGTATTTAATTGCACATCTCAGGACAGCAGATTGATATTTTGGACAAGATGGGGGTTCAAGACAGGAGATGCAAACTGCAAGTGTGGCTGTCCCATAGCTTTAAACAAATAGCTGGTGTGTGGCTGACAAAGACCTTATTGAGTGATGCTAAGATAGCTTTGACCTTTTCAATGATTTTAGAAATGTGGCTTGTGCAGTGCAGAATATTGTTGACAATGATATCTACGTCTCCTTTTATATGTTGATTTCAAATTTTGGCCCAAGGCCAGCAATGTCAGGAGTGGGGATAAGTCAATTACATCAACTCCGGTGCTCAACTACTACTTATTTTATTGACCCTGCAAGGATGAAAGGCAAAGTTAACTTCAGCGGAATTTGAACTCAGAATGTAAAGATAGACAGAATGCTGCTGGGGATTTTGCCTGGCATGCTTAACAATTCTGTTAGTTCACCAACCTTTTCGATACAATATATTGATTACTATATTTAAAATCTATCAAGCAAGAACTTTTTCTAAACTGTAACTTATTTTCTCATATTACTTCAGTGCAGTATGACCAGAATCCTTCTTGTGAACATTATGATCAAATCATTTCCTTAACATCATGTCCAAAATTAGGAATTTTAGCTTCGGCAAGTATTGATCAAACTATTAAGATTTGGAATGAAACGAATAACCTCATTCGGTAAGTTTTCTTGAAGCTGCTTCTCTGACCCCTTATATTCTTGTATCTGTACCTTTTATCTTTTTGACTTTCACTTGTTTCAGTTATTAGACTGCGGCCATGTTGGGGTACCACCTCAAAAGGCTTTAGTCAAGTAGATCAGCCCCAGGACTTATTAAGCCTAGTACTTATTCTATTAGATTTTTTTTTTCTTGACCTGTTAAGTTATGAAGATGTAACCACACTAATACTGGTTGTCAAGCAGTGGTGGGGAACAAAGACAGACAGACAGGCAGATACACACGCATTATATATATGTGTGTGTGTATATCATCATCATCGTTTAACATCCGCCTTCCATGCTAGCATGGGTGGAATGGTTTCACAAGAGCTTGCCAGGCCAAAGCCTGCACCAGACTTCTGTGACTGTTTTGGCAGGATTTTTACATCTGGATGCTTTTCCTAACACCAACCACTCAGCAGAGTGGACTTAGTGTTTTTTTTTTCATGCCTCAAGCACAGGCGATGTGAGTAGTGCTTTTTATGTGGAACAAGCACAGGTGAGGTCAGTTTTGGCAAGGTTTTTACAACTGGATGCCCTTCTGAACACCAACCACTTTACAGTGTGAACTGGGTGCTTTTAAGTAGCACCTGCACTGACATGGTTACCAAAAGTACTTGCAAAACAAAAAAAAAAGAAAAAAATTGGGGCTGATGAAGTCATACAAATTCTCTGACAACCACTTTTGGCTCTTTCCAGAAGTATAGCAAGAAGCCAGATCATGTTGCTACACATATGACCTTCCAGCAGTAACCCTCTCCAGCCAGAGTTTGACCACAGTCTCCAGCAGCTTCACAAAGCCATCTGAAGATCATGATATCATCCCCTCTGCAGCATGATATCCTCCCTGCTGGAAACACACCCAAAGACCATTACCTTCTTCCTGCTGGCCACAGCGTTTTAGTCTCCATTGTAGCTGTCCATGTTATATCATGCAGCCTTTACAGTGTTCAAAGAGCATTGAACAGTAGTCATGATATCATATGATATAGGTAAATTTTTTCTAATATTTAGATGGCTCCCAGTCCTCCATATCAACTAGATTTTTCTCAACTACAACTTGAATCTTTTTACTCTCCATATCATTGACTGTTCACCAATACATGAAGCTGTTTCTGAAAAAAAACATAATCGTAAAATATCTTCAGATTTAGCCTGGACAAGCTGTATTTCAGCTGCAAAATCTTCAAATATAATTCATATCACTAGAATCTATTCAGATGGACAGTTTTGCAAATTTGAAAAGAATTTTCCATTTGGCTTGGCATGTATAGATAAAGCGAAAGGGAAATAAGTCACATTTTTTTAATATATGGATTTAAAGATTCTCTTTTATTGGTAGAAATAACAGAAGATTCCCTAAGATGTACTGATTTAACTAATTAGATCTGGTGTTGATCACAACTCTGTCAGGCTCTGATTCTGAATGCATGGCAGTGATAGATGTTTTACATTAATAATAATTTTTTTTTTTATATAAAATTGAGTCAAGGATTGAACTAAACATTACCCTGAGCTGTATGTTTGACACTTTTGATCTACTGCAATAATTTTATTGTGTTCATCATGTTAAACTACATAATCGGTTGATAAGTTATTGCGGTACATTTGACTACATATTTATGCAAAAATAAAATTGCAAATTATTTTCTAAATTAAAAGAAGTTTTGAATATAGAAAACAACCAGGGCATAAAAAGCCATGATAACACTTGAGTATGCATCAAAGTAAGGTAGAATACAGTGACAGAAAAGAAAAACAAAAACAGTATAGGCTGTTGCAGGGCTGAGGACAGCTAACATCATCCTCTGGCTAAAAAAAACAAAAACAAAGGGAACCGTCCTGAATGCTTCTGTTTCTAGATTCATCATTACTGTAAAGAAACATTTGTAACATTTCCTTATTTTATGACTGTAGGAATTTTTATGATAGGAATCACTGCCACTTTATATGTTTTAATAACTGACAAAAGTTTATCCTAAAATATCAGAACACTTCAACTTGAAGCCATTCCAGAGAGTTTATGTTTCTATGGTGAGAAAGGGGATTTGCTGGTTGGACTTTCTCGTCATATTTACAAAATACCTAACACAGTTTGTAAGTATACCTGTTTATATTTCATCTCCATTTTACACTTGTATTGAAATCTTTGTTGCAGTGTGGAATAACTTACCATTTGTAGCTTTTGTAGTTTTATGAAGAATTCTCTGAATAGATTGTATCTGAGTTTAAGGATAGTTTAAAGAATACACTTCTACATATTAAATTTAAGCATCAGAAATTAGCTAGAGAGAGTATAGAAGGAATGTAAAGATCTACTTCTAGAAAGTGATTGCTAATGGATTCTTACTTGTTTTTCTTCTGATCATATTTTTCTAATTATCTATCTAAAGTCTATATTTTTAGGACGTTTTCATAGATTGATGAAAAAAGACATTTGAAATGTTAAGCACTATTTACAAAGTTAGTTCTCCAGTTATGCTCTGGTGAAGGTACATTTACTGGTAGTTAGGATGTTGAATTATGATCATAAGGTTGTGCATTTAATTCCTGTACCAGGTAGTACATTGTGTTCTTGAGCAAGGCACTTCATTCCAATTTGCTCCAGACTATAAATTCATTATTCTATTTTTGCTGCCCACTATTCCAGGAAGCGATATGGGGGTAGAATCCTCAGGCACTTCCTCTATGCAGTTCTATAAGAAGCAACTGTCATCACACTTTCTTGCTGAATTCCCAAGTGTAACCTTCAGAGACTTTGAATATTATCCAACCATCTCTCTCTTGGTCTACCCTTGGGTCTCCTGTTATTTGGTTCAATTTGAAGAATTTGCTTTGCAATTCATTCTAACTACATGTCCATAGTACTGGAGCAATAACCTCTCAATGCAGAGAAGTTGCAGTTTGATCTGAAGAGACACCCTGATCTCCAAGCTAGACATCGTGTTGAGTAACATTACTCCAGAGATCCCTCAGAGGATCCCCATTTTGGGTGCTTGTGTTCATGATTGTACTCTTTTGGCCATTACCCAATATTCATGACTATAGGTGAGGATAGGCATGGTAACTAAACTGAAGAGAGCAAGTTTGGCTTTTATACCAACCTCTATTTTTCTGGAGGTTAAGTGTTGAAGTTGGTGCATAACAGTGCCAGCACCTTCAATCTTAACTGAAACTTAGTACCACCCAAGTGTTGTTACAGCCTTCTCTCTCTCTCTCTCTCTCTCTCTCTCTCTCTCCATCTGTCACATCACTAATATGCTGCTGAGCCAAGGTTAAGAGGAACAAGAAGGTATCTTTGTCTGCTTACAAGTGCTTAGGCATTTAGGGAGAGCATGGTACATGCTGTTAAGTCATACTTGCTTGTAAGTGACATCTGTGCTTCCATCCCAGATATGTCATACATCTGATCAATTTTCAAGCTGTACATTCTGTATTTAGTTTAGTGTTGCAATTGCTTGAACCCTAGTAGGATGGGTGTCCTTGATAATACATTAACCTGATAAATTATTTATAGATCAGTGATAGATTTTTTTGCCAAATAACAATGAAATATGTAGCAGCTCTAACTTTCATTTAATATCTTTACAGACTTACCTAATTCCTACAAAGTGAAGTTGATGTCAATGACGATAAAGAAACCTATACCAGATACAGTAACACCTGTTGATGAAAGTACACTGAGTAAATCTGAGTATTTACATCAGTACCAAGCATTAAGAATGGAAAAATCTATGTTTGTATATTATATGTCTTTTTTTGTTTTTTAATCTCTAGTTATTGCTTGTATATACTTCTATGTTTTGTTTTACAATTTCTGATCTTCATTGGGCACATTAACACAGTAAGCCTATTAGGCCATTGGCTAGTGGGGGTCATGGTGCACCCTGCTTGTGATTTACTTTAATGAGTATATTCATGTAGCCCTGGGTCTAACAAGTCAGAAAATTGATGTTGCCTGCAAAAAAACTGGGATGGAAGATACCTCACCATGGACTTTTTGACCACACCCACTTTTACAGCTGGAGGCAGAAAATTAGGGGAATGGAAAATTCTAACAGCTCTAACTTTGCAACTCTTTGCCAAAATATTTCAAATGACCACTTAAAATGATTGCCTGGTCAAGATCTACAATGATAAATGAATTTATTCTGTAAAAATGTCACCAGAGGTTAAAAGGTCATGAACTTTGACCTTTACTTATAATACCTCACATTCACGGGTTTTATTTATCACTAACACCATAAAACGTTTTTTTTTTATTGAAAATGAATCCAAATGAAGGTTTACATGTGCTTTTTAATACCAGAAGTAAAAAAAAAATTGAAAAGAAGTAATGTTTATGCTGTGGAATGTGAGATATTTCTGCATTTTTACATACTGTTTTGTATGTATTGCTGAATGTGTCAAATAGAAGTAAGGCAAAATCTAGCAAGTCTTTGGAATCTTTCCTTGAATCATTGCAGATTACCACAGATGATATTTGAGTTGATCTATAAAATGAAGAATCAAATTATGCAAATATTTTCATCAAAGAGGTCATTGAAGTCAAAAGTAAACAAAAGTCGACCCTACCTACTGCCTTAGCAGTTTGTTATCCATGGTCATTATGAAATGTGCCATATAATTTTAATATTGAAACAAATGCCAGCTTGTATGATACTTTCTATCTCTCAAGTTTAAACAAGATCCATTTCAAGTCTTGCAGCAGTTACCTTCCTCCCTGGTTGGTACATATACAGGATTAAAACAATGGATGTACAAGTTTGCTTTAAAGTTGAGTTAGAAATGTCAGCTGAGCACCCTTCAGATTATTAAAATTTGAATTAACACATTTCCAATAAGCATTTATCCAAATTCTTGCCTAGACGCAGGAGTGGCTGTGTGGTAAGTAGCTTGCTAACCAACCACATGGTTCTGGGTTCAGTCCCACTGCGTGGCATCTTCGGCAAGTGTCTTCTGCTATAGCCCCGGGCCGACCAATGCCATGTGAGTGGATTTGGTAGACGGAAACTGAAAGAATCCTGTCGTATATATGTATATATATATATGTATGTGTTTGCGTGTCTGTGTTTGTCTCCCTAGCATTACTTGACAACTGATGCTGGTGTGTTTACGTCCCCATCACTTAGCAGTTTGGCAAAAGAGACCGATAGAATAAGTCCCGGGGTCGATTTGCTCGACTAAAGGCAATGCTCCAGCATGGCCACAGTCAAATGACTGAAAAAGTAAAAGAGTAAAGAGAGTAAGAGAGTTGTATCTTATTTTCATGACAGTTATATCTGTTCTTAGTTTTATTAACTCTGTAATGCATTGGACTTCATCCTGTCCACCTATGTCCCATAATTGTCAAAGATGATAACATTATTTGTAAACCATCTTTTACATTCAGGAGTCATTTCAAGTGTCCGATTAATAATCATCACCATTACTTTCAGTATCACTGTCCGATTCTACTCTGTCAAGGAAATCCCTTTCACTAAGTTCACTGCCACTATCAGGGTCAGAATCTGATGCACAAGTTTCATCTTCAAATTCTTCTTCCAGAATATCCACCAACTGATGGGGCATCACTTCACCCTCTGCCCACTCCAGCTTCGTGATTCCAGCTTCCATTGTCTATCCATGTCGTTTGTCTGGTCTAGGCACTGAAGGCTTTGTAATGTTTGCAAGCTTCCATATCCTGGTCTGGAAGTTACTTTAGCGAACAGATGCTCAAGGACATTTCTACATGGGGGTAGTAAAGTGAGATTGAATAACTTAGATTTTGTGAAATCATCCTATGCCCCACACTTTGCTCACAAGGTTGTGAACCACAATGTATTCACCTTTTTCATCTTTTTGTTACCATACAACTCACATATGAACCTCTCCAGTGCTTTCATCACCTCCTCGTCAACTTCATCTGTTTTAACGACTTTCAGTCCCTTCACTTTCCCCTCCCCTTTGAAAGCATTGGTACTATCGCACCCGGTGAAGGCATGATAACCCAGTCAGCTTGGTCACATTGATACAGCATCGTGTGTTGCCCTTTCCAGTTTTAAATAGAATTTGAAGTCCTTCCAGAAATCTAGCATGGTGAAGTAAGATGAAAAATATACCTGAATTGGGACTCTTCACACGAATGGATTTGCATCTCTGTTCTTTGGCACACATACAATACAGGATCACATGACTGTCAGTTTCTTCCTGTGAAGATTTGAGAGTGTGTATTTCTTGACAGAATGTGTTATATCCATCCGATATCAACTGGTAAGCCTTTCCTTCACATATCAGTACCATCCCATGTCCAGTGAGAATGTCGGCAGACACCTCACTCCTTCAAGCTGAAAGCAAAAGCTGAATGAACTATGTCTTGTTCTCATCATTTGCAAGAAAGACTTTCCAATCTTTCGGACTCTTTGTTTTCTCACCACTCAGGATGAGTTTGTATCCAAAACCTTGTCTTTCACTCCGCCCCTTTTACAGAGTCTTCCTTGTACAGGTCAGTGCTAAATATGACAGGTAACAGGTGAAGAGCAGATCCCAACACCTTACAAGATGTTTCCCCAAATGTTTGAAGAATCTCATACAAGCAATGATAAAGCTTTGTAACTGTGCATCATCACATTCTTTCACATGTTTGAAGCCTTTCAATTTGTCTGTTTTTGCTAAAAATCCATCTTCCAATCCAATGCTGTATGGAACAGGCATCAATGGGTATGTCAACAGTTTGTCAAGGTCAAGTTTCCGATCAACCTGTGCTTGAGACTTCACTAGTAATTGAAACGCTATGTTTCCCTGCTGCTTGTACTTGACAACTTTGTTTTGAGAAGTAGAGAGTTTCATGGACTTGTGCATGTGTGCCATGGTTTTCGAATTTGGGCATTTAATAGGAACAAAGAAGCCATCCTTCTTCATTGGTCTGTTTTCTATGAAGTCTTCCTTTGCTAGACTACCAACAGTCTCATCAGTGAGGACATCCTTCAGAACTTCTTCTGAAGCCAGAGCACCAGATGATAGATTATACAAATTTCCATCATCTGGAATGTTAAAAAGGTTGTTGATAGCTGCAATGGTCCTTGAGACAAGTTTCTCACTGGTCACAATTTCATAAGGGTGAACATCCCAATGTTGCAGTCCATTGTCTTCTTCATCAGACATTCCTGCTAGACAAAATGTAACCTGAAGGAATTTGGCTTGTTCATTACCTGACTTTGTCCATCTTTGATAGGTTCTGTCGTTTGTTGGCAGACTGCTTATGCCCGCTCCAGTCTAGCCACTTCCATCTTTTGATTTTGCATGTTTCATAAAAGTTTCTTCGATTGTTTTGTCAACAGCACACCTATTTCCTGGAATAAAGGATCTCGCCACACTGATTGCACCTCTTTTTAATAGATCCTCTGCACCAGGATGAGAATGTTCAGTGTTGGCAATTAAGATCGAAAAGAATGTGAGGTACTTGGCATAGTTTTGTCCTCTGAAGCTGAAGAAGAAGTCAGGCATAAGGCAGAGACACTGTGTGTATACTGTAAAGTTGTATGCCTTTGCAGCTTGCAGAAAGCACATTGTCACCCAAACATGGTCGATGTATGACATCCAAAGTGCAGCAGTCTTTCCATGTTGGTCTGAGCAAATGTTCTCATGGAAAAGGAATTATTCCTCATTGTATGAACAAATTTCCTGATCATTCAATGCTGTATTTTCAGTCTCCTTGCTGGGAGATATTGCAAGTCTCTCAATACAATCCCTGGAAGTGGTCGAAAAGTCCATGGGGGTATCTTCCATCCCAGTTTTGTTTCTGGCAACATCAATTTTCTGATTTGTTAGACCTAGGGCTACATGAAAACATGCATTAGAGTAAATCACAAGTAGGGTGCACCATGACCCTTACCAGCCCATGGCCTCTATCTGTTGTCCCCACTAAATATGTCATAGACTCTCACCCCCCCTCTCTCTCTCAAACACACATAGTTTAGGTATATTTTGCCCAGTTATTATTTGTATAACTTTTATCTGATACTTCAAATCTCACTTTTTCCCCAAGTTCCTTTTACTTCTGGGATTATACTCATCCACAGGATTCTTCTTGAATCACTTGACTTCAGTATACAATTATAATACTTAGTATTGACTTAAATTTTCTTGTCAATATGAAGATAATTCCAGATGTTAATAACAAAGATTTGAAACTGTGTAGGAACAGGGGAAGAGGGAATGTGGGTGGATAGCGGTTGCAAAAGTGTATGGGAAAGAGATGGGGAAATGAGTGAACACATTAATCAATTTTTCATCTTCATCATTATTTTGTCTCCACTTTCCCTGCTGGTGTGGGTTGGATGTGTTGTCACAGTCCAAGTCAGTACTTATTTGGGGTTACTGCTCTCCATGACAGGTCAGATGTTCCCATCTCTCTCTCATACTTTTATTTTTACTTGGTGAATGCCCTTCCTATCATCAACCACTTCCCAGTCCTAGGTGTATTTTATCATGATACTGGCACTAGTAACATTACCTTACATTCTGTAGGGCTAGAGTCCTTACTATCCTATGTGTTGACTTTGTTGACTGCGCCTCTGTACATGATTTGTAGAACCCTCAGAAGCCAATCATCTGCCCCAAGCTTCCTCAACAACCATCAGAGCACAGGCCTTTACTAAATCAGTAAATGCTAGGTTCAGTATTAGATTTTTTTAGTTTGTTCACTCTCTCTCTCTCTCTCTCTCTCTCTCTCTCTCTCTTTCATTCACTATATCTATACATACAAATTTAACTTGGTCGATTCTTTCTTGTATATTTTCTTGTCTTGGGATTCACAGTCAAACGACTGGGTGGAATTGCACGAAAAATTACACAGATGTGTAGAATGATCCAGTAGTGTTGCTGGGCTTTGTATTTTTTTCATAGCTCCCATGGTTACCGAGATAATCTACTATAATAATACTCTTGTGTTTATGAATGAGAAAGGAAGGGGTGATTGATGAATAAGGAAGGCAGGGGTGATGTCATACTTGGTAGTGGGATGATGAAAATTGTATGCTGAAAAAATAAATCAAACAGCGTTTCAACTCTGTGTATTTGGTATTTACTTACCAGCTCTTGTATTTAGTCAAGGCCAGATTTATGTGGCCTTAAGTCGGACAAGAAGGAAGGAAAACTTCAAAATTCTCTTAAAGGAAACAAGCAGTCAAAGGATATTAGTTGCTGATAGATTTTTCACGAGTTTGGCAGTAAAAAAATTATTAAACTAAAAACTTGGTTTTGTACCTTAGCTACTATAATAATACTCTTGCGTTTTTCTCCCTCACAACATATGAATGAGAAAGGAAGGAGTGGTGGTAAACTTCGCAGTGGGATGATGGAAACTGTACGGTGAAAAAGATAAATCAACCAGCATTTCAACTCTGTATGAGTTTATGTGTGTGTATGTAAAAGGAAGGTTTGTGAATGTTTGTGTGTGTGTGTGCAATGGAAGTGGGACGGTGAACATTCAACGCTGAAAAGAAAAATCAAACAGCATTTCAACTCTGTGTATTTGGTATTTACTTGCCAGCTCCCATATTTAGTCAAGGCCAGCTTTATGTGGCCTTAAGTCAGACAAGAAGGAAGGAAAACTTGAAAATTCTTTTGAAGGAAACAAGCAGTCAAAGGATGTTAGTTGCAGATAGATTTTTCACAAAAAATTTAGTAATAAAAGAATTATTAAACCAAAATCTTGGTTTTGCACCTTATTTGTTTATAAAATACTACAATTAGCTGTCATTTTTGACGACAGGGGGCCCAACTAGTATATGTATATATATATATATATATATACTCACACACTCACTTCCCACACACACACACAAATCTTATCTTGGTGAGAAGTTGCATATTTGTATATATGTTGTAACTCCTTTACTTAAACTAACCATTAATTGTGGTTATCAATGGCTATGCAGTTATCTGCTAGTTAAGTTGACAGAAGCAGGTAGGATGTTTAAACGTATGTCCAAAGAGTTAGGGACTACAACTTGTTAGTCGAGCACCTAACCAATTCACATAATGCTCCAATAAAATGAAATGTGTGTCAATGTTTGCTGTATCTGATCCTTTGGTTATGAATTTTTTTTTTTTTCAACAGGTTGCCTTTCTATGTTGATCACTCATCACCAGACACAACTGAATGTCTTATAAGTGAAGATAAAGCCGTAAGCAATATGATTTTTGAAATCATTTTGAGTTCTGTTACAAAATGAGCCAATGTAATGATTATCAAAGTAAAATATCTCCAAATTTTTTTTCTCTTATGTTTCACAAAATTAAATTTAATTATTGGCTTAACTTGATATTTAGTTATGATATTTTACAATTAATATGACTAATGTTTCAACTTTAATTTCAAAGTTTTGGTATTTTTATTGACATGTAACCCTTTAGCATTCACATTATTCTGTCAAATATAATGCTTATTTATTCAGTTGTTTTGTTTTAATCCAGCATTATCTCATAACTGAAATTTTGATGATGTGAATGTTTATTTTTAGATTGACTTTGTAGAGTAGGCGTGAGAGGCTAGATCTAGCCAGTTTGAACATAAAACAGGCATAATGTTTTGGCTGGATATGACTGGTTTAAATACTAAAGGGTTAAATATGTTTTTGGTGTGTAAACCATGTAGTACTGCTTCAGTATGTGGTCTTGCTTCATGGTGTGGTATTGTCTTACTTCATGAAGCTGCATTATCATGTGTTACTATTTGACAATGTAATACTGTTTCACAGTGTTTGACAATGTGGTACTATTTCCTTTACAATATAGCTTTGCTATATGGTACTTCCTCATAAACAATGCAGTTACTACTGCCATTGTGTTTTTTTTTTACTTCTCATACAGCCCTCATCAAGCAAACCTATGATAAAAGCTGTTCTAGCCTTATCAGTTCACTTTTTATTTTATGTATATCAGGGATTATACAATTCTTTATTTATAATGGTGAGTTGTGGTTTGTGAGAGATTTGGCTATTTTTTTCTACTAATATGAAGTCTTTCTTCCTCATGAGTGATGAGTGAAATTTCTGTTTGATTTAAATGTTTAGAATCAGAATAATTATAATCAGATATGCATCAATAATTTTTAATACTTTAGGCACATCAAATGTTTAAGGAACGTAACAATGATCTTGAGACACTTCAGAGTGGGTCCACTCAGCAAAAGAAGAAAAATTTAAAAAATGTGAAGCGGACTGCATTTTTTAATTATATGAGAGTTATAAACAAAGTTATTGCAGAACAGGTTAGTTCACTTTAACTTTCATGCATTAACTATCAAAGAGAGAATGTCAACAATTAAGGTAGTTGATTAGCAACGTTGCTAGAAGTTTAGCTATAATGTTTGTAATTATCATTACAGCTGTGTTCAAAATCCATCGAGGTCAATTTTGCCTTTCATTCTTTTGGCAGTGATGTAGAAGATGGAGGTCAAATAAAGTACTAGTGAAGCACTGGAGTCATTTCTCCTCTGTCTGTCTGTCTGTCTCTCTCTCTCTCACTTTCTTGAACAAATCATCTATGACCTGAGCTGCAGAGGGACAGTTTTCATCAGACGTGGTTGTATTATTGAGAAGCTTGTTTTCCAACCATGTGGTCTTGGGTTCTGTTCCATTGCATGGCATCTTGGACAAAAGTTTTTTACTGTAGACTTGGGCCAACTAAAACCATGTGAGTGGATTTAGTGGATTTGTCATGTATGTATGTGTGTAAAATTTTTTTCAGAATGAGATAAAAAAACCCAAGGCTGTGAAGTTTTAGAACAGTTATAAAAAGAAGGTCTTACAGCTGTTTCCAGGCTATTTATTATATCCCTTCATTGGAGACAGTGTGAGAAAATGCTTAAGCAATAGTTAATTTAGATAAGATACCAGATAGAGAGTGAAGTGGAGGAATGAAAATAGATGCAAGATACGTTTGCTTTGGCATGGTTTCTGCAGTTGTATGCTCTTCCTAACATCAACCAAACACTTTACAGAATGTATTGGGTGCTTTTTATTTGGCGCCAGCACTAGTGAAGTTACCAAGTAACTTGTAAGACAAGCCCCTCAACTGAGAAGTGTGAAGTAGTATTGTGAGAAGTGGCTTTATGCCTATACTAGTCATTATTCTCTCCCTCTTCGTTTACCTTTTGACAAAGCATGTGATCCTTTCATTAGTAATGAAGTTAAGTTACACAGAATTGTTACTCTAAGATTAAACTAAAATAGTATTTACCAAGGAAAGAGAATATTAAAATGAAGAAATAAAATTATAAAAACAAATGCATAAAAATAAATAGATTAAAGTTGTATTTTTAACAGTAAAGATAAAAGTTCAGTTATTGATTTGAGATTAATATCTTTGAAATCTTGCAGATCTGATATCAAATTTGCATATCATTGCATTATATTGGCAGTTTATATTGCAGTTCACTCTATCAATACCAATAATATTTACATTGTGTTTCAATTATAAAATATTTGTATTATTTTTCATTTATGTCTTAATTTATATAATGTCTCAATGTTGTAGTCTACCCCCGAGGACACACTAGCAAGTATTATTGATGGCAATGAAGTCAGTCACAGGTTTAAAAGTATTTCAGGTAAATTGATGTTCCCTCCACAATTACGGTTTTTCAACCAGCTTCAGTTTTCTTCATTTCCTACTCTAGAATGAACATTGGGCCCCACTGAGGTGATGACAAGTGACCGAGACCTTTGGAGATATGCTGTGCTTGAGAAGACCCAGCAAGCCAAGTGAGACCATAACCATAGCCTATGCCAGTGCAGCATAACCAGCCCATTTAAGAGTACCCTTCAATCATTGGGCAATAAACTGCGCTTGCGAAGACTTGTTGAGTCAAGTGAAGTCATTGTCATGGCCAATGACAGTACCACCTGATTGGTACCCATGCCAGTGGCACGTAAAAATCACCATTCGTGTGTGGTCGATGCCAGTGCTGCCTGACTGGGTCCCATGCTGGTGGCATGTAAAAAGCACCATTCAAGCGTGGTTGGTGTCAGTGCTACCTGACTGGCCCTCATGCCAGTGGCATGTAAAAAGCACCCACTACACTCTTGAAGTGGTTGGTGAAGGGCATCCAGCTGTAGAAACCTTGCCAGATCAGATTGGAACCTAGTGCAACCTTCTGGCTTACCAACCCTCTGTCAAACCATCCAACCCATGCCAGCATGGAAAGCGGATGTTAAATGATGACGATGATGGTGATGATGATTAAAATTTCTGAGATCCAGAAGTTACAGCATATGTATATATGGAATCTTACATTTTTCAGATAGCATGTGATACTCTCATAGACATGTTAATGATATTCTATTTAGCATTTTAATATGTTATTAATGATTGCTTGCATATTTATTCTTAACATATCTAGGTAGGTTCATATGCACAATATAATGGTTGCTTATGTGTGAATCACTGGAAAAAAAACTTCTCCTTTTTTATGACAACTGTGTGTTCAACACATGGCATTCTGGGACACTGGTCTTTCAACTTGTGTCTCATCAGCCCAAAGCAGTTGGAACTATGAGCCTAAACGAAGCTTGTGGCTTTGTTTATACTTTCAGCAAACAAATTGTTTTCTGATCAATACTTATATCTGCCAACCAATGTAAAATCATTGTTTGTATCATGTGCAGTGAGATCTGTACATTGGAGGTGAAACACTGGTGCCCTAGTATGATGTGCCAATGAGTTTAATGTGTTGAAAACACTGTTGTTGTAAAAGGGAGAAGTTATTCTCTTATGATGTACACTACAGCAACTCAGTATCTTTTGTGTCTAAACCTGCCTAGACATATTAAGAATAAATAAGCAAATTATAATTCCAGATCTCACTGTACACAGTGCAAATAATAATTTTCTAACATGTTAATTATTTGAAATCAAAGAAAACTTATGCTGTGGATTTTATATTTATTCCATTTTTATTCTTTATGCTTGTCATAAAGACAGTCCACTTTCTCAACTGTTGTTTAATATTACAGAGTTGACTTGATGGTGAGTTGGCAGAATCATTAGTATACTGGGTAAAATGCTTAGCGGCATTTCATTCTGAGGTCAAATTCTGCCAAGGTTGACTTTGCCTTTCGTCCTCTTGAGGTTAATAAAATAAGTAGCTTTTGAGTACTGGGGGTCGATGTAATAGAATTGGCCAAAATTTGAAGCCAATATTACAGAGTTGACTCAAGAACTTTGATTAATGCTATTCAACTTTATTTAGTGAAAGAAGCATAAATATAAGTAAACTAAATATATATAGTTTTTTTGTGTATATTGAACTTTTAGAATGGCTAGCAATTAGAAACATGAATTCTTGCTACAGGAGTTCAGAATCTAAAAACAATAAAAATGGGATATAATTCTGATAAGATCACTTGATTGAAATTATTGGCCAATAGAGGTGATACAGATGTGAGTGGATTTAGTCTGTAATGTCAGTTTATGCAATATGGCTATGTTTCAGTTTTATCAAACCTCATCAATGGAGCATTTTCTATTTAGTTGACAAGACTGAGAATGATTTATATAGAGAGAGTGAATGTAGTGATATTAATTATGAATATCAACAACAGAGATGAAGGGAAAATACCTTGAGAGAAAGTACTACATGCTATCTCTTAATGTGGTAAGATTTCATTTATACATTTCAGAGATTTGAAAAACTTTGAACATTTAAGATTATCTAAGGCAAATAGTATGCAAAAACTTCCTCTTGGGATGTTTAAAGTCTAGAAACAATTAGCAAGGTAGATAATTCTAATAAAACCTGATTAATAGTTTTGGACATAATAAACAATAGAGATTTCAATGTATAAGTTAAGTAGTGAAATCAACAAATTTATTATTGCCTTGGACATCCTCAACAAAGCAAAGTCTAGACCAGCGTCATGACATTCCTTGTATTTCTATGCATGCATACTTCATATATACTGTGCAACAATGCTAATAAATGACAAATCCTAATAAATTACAACCACTTTGAAAAACAGTATCCCCTTTGTATAGAATCTTATGACTAACTCTTAATTCATCATATAACATTAAACAATAACATAAATTAAATTTTGTGAAAACCAGTATGGGAAATAATTCCGGTAAAATCTGTGATAATGAGCAGAAAGTTTTGTAAGAGAATGCAAAAAGCACTTTACATAACTGAGGAATTTCCTTTACCAGCTGCCAATCAGAGGTTCTCATAATTTGACACTTTATGGCTGGATCACTACTTCTGATGGTGTCAAGCAACATTAGGAAATATATGGAAACATATCATCATCATTGCTTAATGTCCATTTTCCATGCTGGCATGGGTTGGACGGTTTGGCATGAAACTGGCCAGCTGAGAGCTTTCCAGACTCTAATCATCTGTGATGGCATGGTTTCTGTGGCTGGATGCCATTCTTAATGCCAACTACTTAAAGTATGCTAGATGCTTTTTACATGCCACTGACATGTGTGTTTACAAAGCACCCATACAGGTGTATTTACACAGCATTGTACACAGGTGCTTTTTATGTGGCTCCACCACCTGAAAGGACAAGCCTGTATGTATGGAAGACAGTGATTTTACTTAGCTTGATATGTCTTTTCAAGTACAATAAATTATTACATTTCCTAGTCCCTTGTCATTTCCTCAGTGAGGCTCATCCATATGCATCACATGACTAAACCAGTGCACTCTTCTCTCTTGCACACAACATGTGATGCTTTTTCTACCCAGCTTTCTTCTTAAATCATTTACGCTGTCATGCATGCACATTGACATTACCCATCCAGCAGAGCATGCTAGCTTCGTTTCTTTCAGGCCTTCACAACTCCTCTGTAGTCAAAGCCCATGTTTCACTGCCATATAACACAGTTGTACACACACAGGAATCATACAATCTGCTTTTCACTCTGAGGGAGAGGCCCTTTGTTATCAACAAAGGTAAAGGCTCTCTGAACTTTGCTCAGCACATTCTTATTCTAACAACTACACTTTCAGAACTTCATCCTGCTAACTTGCTCTCTTAGGTACCAAAAGCTACCTACTACTTCTAATGATCCCACTGAGCATTTGAAAGAGTGTATTGTCTGTGCATGTTTATTACTTATTGTACCTGCACATTTGTCACACACAAAGACAATATTTCTCTGTTAAGTTTCCTGTCATACTGCTACACCTCTTATGAAGTCCAAAGCTTGCACTAGATACAATGTACAGAGTTTCTACTAACACCCTTCTTACATATCGAGCAGGGCCAGCTCCCTGAAGGGACTTGTTAGTTGTCTGTTTTCCTACTTACTAGGACTTTGGTTTTTGCTAAATTAATTCTAAAGCCCTTAGATTCTAGGCCTTGTTTCCACACCTGAAATTTCTTCTCTAGATTAGGTAGTGATTCAGTTACAAGAACAAGATCAGCAGTGTAGAAGAGCTCTCAAGGACAGCCTATCTTGAATTTCTCTGTTAAGGCCTGGATGACTACAATGAACAAGAAAGGACTGAGAACTGAGACTTGGTGGACTCCTACCTGTACACTGAATTCATTACTATATTCATTTCCAATCTTCATCTTACTGGCAGCATCCCCGAACATGGCTTGTACATCTCTTACTAACCATTCACCTATCTCTAGCTTCTGCATAAGGGAACAGGTGATCTTGTCAAAGGCTTTCTTCATGTCAACAAAATCCAAGTACAGAATTTTTTTTTTTTTTTTGGCTAATTTTTTCTCTTGCAGTTGCCAAACCAGAAATATAGCCAGATTTTTACCCATTTTGTTTTCTCAACTACTCCTGTGAAAAGGATGAACAGTGATCAAACTGGAGCTTATTTTTGGAAGATTGGCTTCAAAGCAGAAATGATCATCAATAAACATAGAAAATGAGAAAAAACAGAAAAGAAAAAAAGATAGAAAGAAGGAAGAAAAAAAGATAGAAAGAAGGAAGAAAAAAAGAGAATTCCTTAACAATAACATACAGCAAATCATTTGACTATATGAGTAATATTTTGAATGTCTCGAGAATACATCCCCTCATTTGTTATCTTTTCCTATGATGCCTTAAATTTTATTATTATTTAATGTCCTTAAGGCGGCAAACTGGCAGAATTATTAGCATGCCGGATAAAATGCTTAGCAGCATTCCATCCATCTTTATGTTCTGAGTTCAAATCCTGCCAAGGTTGACTTTGCTTTTCATCCTCTTGGGGGTTGGTAAATGAATATCAGTGGAGCAATAAGGTCGATGTAATCAACTTACCCACACTCCCCAAAGTTGCTGGCTTTGTGTCAAAATTTGAAACCAATATTTAGTGTCCTGGTTAAACTTTTAATTTATACACACAGACATGCACACTCACAATCACACACACATGCACACACACACACACACATGTATTTACTCTCAGTTGGCTTGAAATTGTTAATCTAATAAACAAACTACAGAATTGTTTTAGTAATTAACCAAACCTTGTATGATTAGTCCCCTTAAATTTTGTTCATGTTCCACATCTTCAGAATTTCAAAGATGCATGGAAAGTCCTGAAAATCCCAATGTGAAGAAGCAACCTGACAGATATGGAAGAATTCAAAAGCCTAGACGTAGGGAATTTCTGTCAGAGAAGAAGCCACATGAACCCCTTAAAAAGGTACACATTTTAACCCTTTCCTGTTTGATATTTGAAACAGAAATTAATATTAATTGCTTGGTTTGGGTGGTGAGCTAGTAGAATTGTTAGCATGTCAAGTAAAATGCTTAGTGGCATTTTGTCTGTCTTTATGTTCTGAGTTCAAATTCCACCAAGGTCAACTTTGCTTTTCATCCTTTCAGGGTCAATAAAATAAGTACCAGTTGAACACTGGGGTCGATGTAATAGACCTACCCACTTCCCTGAACTTGCTGAACTTGTGCCAAAATTTGAAATCAATATTTATTGCTTGTTTGAATTATGAAACTTTTGTCTACATTTCTATTTTAGCATGATTGTCATAACGTTCAGCCTGTCTCAGCTCTAATTTAGTTTTCTTTTTAATATAATTTTTGCTCATTTTTTTATCCCTAGTTGATTGTTAATAAAAATTTTAATGGATAGGAAAATCGAAAAGCATCCTACCTGTTAATAGGTTCCGCTGATTATTATAACTCAAGTATGTTCACATTAACATTGTTCTCGGTTAGTTCTGATCAAAGTACTCCTATGACATGCAACTTTCTTTACACAGAATGCAGTTATGTCATGTCTTCATTACAGAGAATAACATTGCGCGTTCTGGTATACATTAATGAATTGTAAGAGATGCAGTATGTATTCTGTTCACTGTCCAATCTATCTCTATAGGCCAGTAGATTCTGATCATGTCAAAATGCTACCATTAACTTTATTGCTGCTTCATTTCCAGATTGTAACTGTAGCACCAGCTTTCATCACCAGTGATGACCTTCTGTAAAATGTTCAGATCAACTTCCAACTGTTCTTTCAGTTCACAACATGTATTCAGTTGTGACTACTTTCGATCTTCTTTGAGCAATTAAGGCACACATTTTGCTACTACACTTTTCATTCACAATTCCTTGCTCAAAATTTGTTGGCAGGAACTCCAGGATACACCAGTTGTATCAACAAGTTCATCAATTGTTCAGTGACAGTCCTCTAAGATCAGTTCAGGAGTTTTCATGATGTTTTCATTTGTTCAGGAGGTAGATTGTCTCCCTGATTGAGGTTGGTCTTCAAGCAACAAGTGACCATTCCTAAAGCATGAAAACCACTCAGAAACTTGTGTTTTGCTCATGGCAGTGTCCTTGTAAGCTGTTTGAAGCATGACAACTGTTTCAGCCACCATTTTCCCCAGTAGGAAACAGAATTTCATGGAAGTATGCTGTTTCTGCATTTCAGCCATCGCAAAAATCGGGGAAAAATGGGGAAAAGCAATGCAAAACAAAGATGCACCATATGACAGTACAACTTCACTTGATGAAGCTGGTTGATAGCCCAATGTTTGAGAGCAGCATCAAGTGGCTTCTTGCGGCAGAAGCCTGAACTACAACAGGCTTTTCTGGTTACTTTTGGGTGCCCCCTCATTCATAAATGTATGTGTGTGTATACACACACATGCACGCGCGTGCACACACACACACACACACACACACACACACACACATACATATGCATATATTAAATGGCACACATTTCAACTTAGAATTTGAAACAGAAACTTATGTAATCGCTTGATTCTGTTATTATTGTTTTGATTACGTTTCTATTCTAGGCTGATAAACACTGTACAACAAATTTCAGGGTCAAGAAAAAAAACATAGTTCTCATGTACATTTTATTATGAAGTTGATTTTGCTAAATTTGAAATTTGTAACAAAAATTTCCCATCACATCACATTTTCATCTAAACTACTGACTTAATAACTATGCAATTTATACCGATTTCCACAATGCTATAAATATATTTTGCTCCCAAAGTCAGATCAAATATGTCCATTGTAATTAATTCATAAATATATAATGAATTGGCATGTTTGTTAGTATTATATCATGTATTAACCTACATTTTAGTATTTACTTCATTTATGAGACATCTTAAGTGTTTAAAGCTTCAGCTTCCAGCAGAAGTCAACCAGTGCAGCTGCGCTCCAGTTTCCTTTATACCTGTTTTCCATTGATGCTATATCTTGATGGGACCTCTCTCCATGCTCATCACTCACAACTCCTGCATTCTCTGAGAAGGACAGATGAGAATGAAGAAAGTGTATCTTCAGTGATATATTGCGTCCAATATCTTGGTAGCACTTGATTAGGCTCTCCACTATACTCACTCACTGGGTCACTTGGTGCTTTCCCAGAAGTTCTTTGCAATCATCTTTAAATGCATGCCAGGCCACTAGCTCAGTTTCATCCATTGTCATCTTGAAGACCTCATCAACCATAAGTTGACGAATCTGAGGGCCTACGAATATGCCCTCTTTAATCTTGGCATCACTTATTTTAGGGAAGATCACCTTGAGCTACTGGAAACATGGCTTGTTATGTTGCAGTGCTTTGGTAAATTGCTTTATTAGGCTCAGTTTTATATGTAGTGGTGGCAAAATGATTTTCTCCTCCTTAACTAGTGGCTCATAATTTACATTATGGCATCCAGGTGTCATAGTTTCTCCGAGGTGGCCATTCTTAGCATACATAATGTTCTGATCTAGCCCTACTGTCCCACTTGCAAAGGAAGCACATGATGTCTTCAGTTTGTAGCCCATTAAGCAGGGATACTACTTTTAAGTATGCACAAATAAGCCACTCATGCTCCATTTAATTTATGTGGTTTAGAATAAAAGTGAGGTTCTCATATATTTCTCTTAAAATGACTGAGTGAGCAATTGGAACTGAAGTGTGCAACAGAACTGCTTTTATGCTATAAAGGGATGCATCTATGAATAATCTCCACCCATTTGGTTCATAAGTCAGCTTAGGGGAATTGAATAGGTCCCTGATATCATTACAATAAGTCAAGTTGTTTTCCAAAGTGAAGAATTGCTATAGATCTGCAGAATGCTTCCTAAATACTGTTATTTGAGCATTTTTATCCAACAGGTTCCATTATTGTAGACATAAGGCCAGGACTTCACTCTGTTGCTTGGTAAGTGTTAGAACACGAAATAGATCATTGAGTTCCTGTTGGGTGATGAGGTGTGGTTTCTTGTCAGATTTACCATGGATTTGGACCCATATAACTATAAAAATATTGAGTGTATTTTGTAATATTCATAGGTTAGGTTTACAAATACCTTAGAAACACCCCATTAAATTATATGAAAATCCGTTCATAACTTTTAGAGTTCTCAGTTTTGGTCCAATCCTGTTTGCATTCAATTCCTACAGAACCATCAGTGTATTTGACATAAGTAAGGTGGTAATTTATGAGACACTGGAGGGTCACAAAAGAAATGGATGTTATATTCATGGTCTACACATAAAATACCCCTAGAAAAGGTTATTCTCATTTCTGTTTTTTATTTTTTTCATTGTTATCAAGTCAATCTTTCTGTAAGTATCAGCTATGACTTTTCCTTTTAATATAATCTTTGCTCTTGTTTTCTCAGTTTAGCTTTAATAAAAATATCAGTTAATATGAATTACAGTTTGGATATATCCTAGCATAATCAGATCAACTCAAAATAAAAGATTCTTGCATTTTGTTTGTCACTTCTATCTCTTCAAATTCCACCTGTAATAACTTTTATTGTTTATGAACTACAATGTTTTTATGATCTTGAGCCATAACATCTGTACACAAACATTATCACTGCCTTTAATCTGGCTATTAGCTCCAGTGCACAGAGTAAATGTCATAATTATTTGGTTATTGTTATACCATATTTCAGACCAATTTTTTTTTAGATCAAATCCTATCATATTGTTTCTTCATGGCTTTTTCACATATAGTGCAAGGGGAGTTTTTCTAGCTACATAATTTACAGAATAATGGCCTCTGAAAAATATATTTCCTCTCGTAAACAACATGAACTTTCTCTCATATTTTCTCAGACCTATTCATCTCACTCAACACTTCACAGAATAGCACCCTTATCTAATTCATTTGTTATTTAGATAGATCTGAGATTAGTGATTAAGGTATTCAGCTTGTGATTGTAAGGTCATAAGTTCGATTCCTGGTAGCATGTTGTGTCCTTGAGCAAGACACTTTATTTCTCATTGCTCCAGTTCACTCAGCTGACAAAAATGAGTTGTACCTCTAATTCAAAGGGCCAGCCTTGTCACACTCTATCGTGCTGAATCTCCCTTTGAACTATGTTAAAGGTACACATGTCTGTAGAATGCTTAGCCACTTGCATGTTAATTTCCTAAGCAGGCTTTTCATTTGACTGGATCAAGCAGAACACACATTGTTATAATTGAAAGAATGAGGAATGTAGGGTTTCTCTACAGGTAACTTAGACATTGCTTCTTATGTGAAACCCACATCAACCAAAATATTAGTCTTGTTATATCCATTATTATGGAATTTGAGTTTTCAATACTTATCAACTTATAACACACACACACACAAGGTTTGCTTTTCATCCTTTCTACTTTAACACCTCCTTGATTTAATTAATAAAACTTTGACTACATTTCTATTTTAGCCTGAACATTCCAGCAGTCCGACAGTAAGTATCAGCTATGTTTTTCTTATTACCTCCGCCTTAGCGAAGGCAGAGGTATTGTTTTTAGTTGTGCTTGTTTGTTTGTTTTTTTTTTGCCCATGGACAAAATATCTTAAGAACCGCCAGATGTATTCAGATGAAACTTTCAGTGATGTTTGGCCTCGTGACTGGAATGAACTGATAAGATTTTGGGATCGATCCAGTAACAGACAAGGACTCTGGATTATTTTTCTTGTTTCTCTACTTAATTTTTGAGAGCAGGTGGATTCATTTTTAGTATTCACATTTGTGAGAGCAGTCAAGTTTATTTCAGATATTCTCATTTTAAAAATCATCTCTGGCTAATTGTTGAGAGGATGTTGTTCTTGCCTTGGTGGAGGTTTGCGCTCTCTGATTGCTCTTGTTTCTTTCAATATAATTTTTCACTTGTTTTATCAATTGACCATTAATAAAAATTCTACTTAATGATATGAAAGCTGAAGGTAATATAAGCAGTTACTATGAATATCAGTATCATCTTTGTTTTAATGTCTACTTTTCCATACTTGCAGAGGTTTGGCATTTTGGTTTCTTGGTTCATGCTCTTTCTTGATGGAGCTGAGGTCACTTCAAGTTAGTGCTCCCAGAGATGTCATCATATGTAGAGCCAAGTCCACCAGTGCTCTCTATCACTGACAGTCCCATATCAGCCCATCTGCATCATCCAAGGTGACATCAAGCCTCAGGAGATCTTCCCCAATCATGTTCAGCCATCTGTTGCAGGGCCTGCCATGTAGCTTATTCTAGCCTGCAGCTAAAAATTAGCTTAGACAGAATTTCTGTGACTAGATGTTTTTTCTATTGTTGACCCCTACCTACTTCTAATCAAAGTAATATTTTCCCAAGTCCTTTGAACATCAAACAGTGCCATGGCCAGATATGTTCTTCACAGAAAATTGCATACGGCTTGTGTAACGAGGAAGTTTGTTTACAATTAGTGTGCATGTGTATGTATGTATGTATTTACCTATGTATGTATGTATGTATGTATGTATGTATGTATGTATGTATGTATGTATATATGTATGATGTATGTACGTATTTACCTATGTAGGTATGTACGTCAAAGTTTCCTCTCAGGGCGCTTACACTTTGTCGTGTATGCACACTAACATAACACATCCAGCAGAGAATACTAGCTTCATTTCTTTCAAGCCTTTCTTTCATGTCCTCAGAAGTCACTACCCATCTTTCACTGCCATGTAGTATGGCTGTTCATAGACATGCATCATACAGTCTACCTTTCACTTTGAATGAGAAGCCCTTTGTTACCAGCAGAGGTAGGAGCTCTCTGAACTTTGCCCAGGCTATTCTTATTCAAGCAGCTACACTCTCAGAACATCCACCCCAGCTATTGACTTGGTCACCTAGGTAATGGAAGCTATCAACTGCTTCTAGTTTTTCCCACTGGCATGTGCCGGAAGCTGTTTTCTGCACATTTTCCATGTTTATTGCCCCTGTGCATCTGCCACACACAAAAACTATCTTCCCTTTGATATTGCTGCACCTCCTATGTGTCCTTAGCTTACACTGGGTACATCTTATGGAGTTTCTACCTACCCCTTTTCTACAGATTTTGCAGGGCCATCTACCTGAAGGGATTTGTGATTTGTCTGCCTTCCTTACTTACTAAGACTTTGTTTTTTGCTAGATTGACACTAAGTATCTTTGATTCTAGACCTTGCTTCTGCACCTAAAACGTCTTCTGTAGTCCTGGTAGTGACTCAGCTATTAAAGCAAAGTCATCAGTATAGAGGAGCTTCCAGTGGCAACCTGTCTTGAATTCCTCTGTTATTGCCTGGAGGACTATGATGAACAAGAGGGGGCTGAAGATGACTGATCCTTGGTGGACCCCTACTTCTACCCAGAATTCGTCACTATACTCATTGCCAACCCTCACCTTGCTGACAGCATCCCTCTACATGGCTTGTACAGTTCTCAGTAACCACTCATATGTCACTAGTTTCTGGATTGACCACCAGAGCAGAGATCGGGGGAATCTATCAAAAGCCTTCTCCATGTCAATGAAAGCCAAGTACAGAGGTTTATCTTTGACTAGAAATTTCCCCTGCAGCTGCCTTGCCAGAAATATAGTATCATTGGTGCTTCTCCCTGGCACAAACTCAAACTGCATCTCGTCTAAACTAACTCTCTCCCTAATTAGTTGGGCTATGACCTCCATGACTTTTATCGCCTGATCCAACAATTTGATACCTCTGTAATTATTCGTATTTAATGCATTACCTTTACCTTTGTAGCAGTTGACTATGATGTTGATACACCAGTCATTGGGTATGACTCCTTCATGTATCACCTGATTGACTATACGGGTGACTAGACTGTAGCCAACACCACCAGATATTTTAAGTATTTCTGCAGTGATACCTGATGTGCCGAGTTTTTCCCTGTCTTCATAACCTTAATTGCTTTATCTACCAAGGTACTGTCAATTTGGATAGCTAGTGACTCTGTTGGGTCGACATTTGGCAGACTCTCTTTCTCCCATTCATTCTCTTCATTTGGAAACATTTCATAGTGGCGTTTCCAAGTCTCTCTCTTTCCATCCTCATTAAATGCATGTGAGCCATCATCCATGTGGACACATTCTCTCTCCTATGACATCATGATTCTCTCACACTTTACTTGCCACTGGCACAGGAGCCAGTCAGGGGTACTGGCATCGGTCACAATCGGTTGGTGCTTTTTACATGTTACTGGCACGGGAGCCAGTCAGGCGGACCTGGCATCGACCACATTCGGATAGTGCTTTTTACCCCTCATTGAGTAAGTATTACATCAGAGTATCTGCTAGCTAAGAAACATATGTGGGTTCATATCTCATCAATGGCCTTTGACTTTTACCATCTAAAAAGGGCTTTTCACCCTAATATTTGCATGCTATTATTTATAGCTTTATATGCTTTAAGATCCACTGTTCCACACCAAATAATGTCTTGATTTATTGAAATTGTCTTGGTTCCAGAGAAGATAGAACAATTATACAATGGTAATGGGATCATCTTTCAAATGAGAAAGAATATAACCACAAAACTCATGAATTATCAAAAAATTGATATGCCATTAAGAAAAGACATTTTGATTGCCTGGAGACAAGTGACAGCTGCAAACACTTGTTTCTGCTTCAATAGGCATCATCAGCACAGCAGTTGCTTTACCTTGTCTCCAGCAGAATGAGGTACTTGGTTATATACTTAGTTATAACCCTCGCCATATCACGGTTCACCTATTGCAGTTCACCTATTGCGGTTTATTATTTGAGCCTACGTTTATTCCTCCATGTGTTGTTTTGCATTTATAATAAAATAAATATATACAAATTATGGCTGTGTGGTAAGTAGCTTGCTTACCAACCACATGGTTCCAGGTTCAGTTCCATTGCATGGCACCTTGGACAAGTGTCTTCTCCTATAGCCTCAGGCCGACCAAAGCCTTGAGGATTTGGTAGACGAAAACTGAAAGAAGCCCGTCATATATATGTATATGTGTGTGTGTGTGTGTGTGAGTTTGTGTGTCTGTGTTTGTCCCCCCCAACATCACTTAACAATCGATGCTGGAGTGTTTATGTGTGATAGAATAAGTACTAGGCTTACAAAGAATAAAGGTGGTACTCCAGCATGGCCACAGTCAGATATCTGAAACAAGTAAAAGAGAGTACAGTACTGTTTCTACTTCACCGATTTTCACCAATTGCACCTGGGATAGTCAAGGGATTATTGTATACAAAAGAGTAGGACACATTTATGGCTTAAGTCATTTGCATCTATTTATACACATACACACACATATATACACATGTGGATACATATATGTATGCTATGCATAGAATTATTTATTACATTCTTACTACATTAAGGCCAAAATGTTCCTTGTTGATACAGTGACCCTTTAATCTTTAGAAGACATTATCATATTTTTATATATACCATAATATTCCATAAACAGGCATGGCTGTGTAATAACAAGTTTGCTTCCCAGCCATATGGTACTGGGTTGAAACTCACTGCATAACATCTTAAGCAAGTGTCTTCTACTATAGCCTGGGCTGACCAAAGCTTTGTGAGTGGACTTGGTTGACAGAAACTGAAAGAAGTCTGTCACATGTGTTTGTGTGTGTGTGTGTGCATGAGTATGTATTTGTATTTCCTTGTTTTGACATTGCATGATTGTTGTAAATGACTGTTGTTATACTAGCAGTGTCATTCATTTTTAGTATTTTGTGAAAACATGTCTTGCTTGGAAACAAGTGAAGATTGGCAATAGAAAGGGAATCTGCTCTTAGAAAAATTTGCCTCAGTAAACTTTGTCCAACCCATGAAAGCATGGAAAAATGGAGATCAAAATGATGATGATGATGACCTAATTTTCTAAAATAGAATTTCATTCAGACTAAATGTGTTACATATTCTTACTTTTAATGATGTGTGTTTGGTCTTGTTTTGCAGGCTTTATTTTCTTTATTTGAATCTGGTGAACAGAAAATGTTTTCTCTGTCAAAAAAAGTGACACATCTATTAAATGAATATAAACAAATCTCAAAGATTATTATGAGTCATAATGAAACTGTTTCTCGAACTCCAGCAAGTGTCATTTCAACACCTTCAAGAGTACCACAATATAGAGATGATTCCTCTTATGATATTCCTCCATCAAAAATACCTTCAACTGTATCTACAGCTCAGGCTTCAGAGCTTATGTGCACATTATCAAAATCTATAGTACAAAGGACAACTCGAAGTGCATCTGCAGAGCCGTCACAAACGTCTACAGTGTTCCAAGAATATGTCAAAAAAATCTTGTCTGCTGATTGGTTCCAGAAACGTTTTGGTGACCTTACAGATGTAAGTAATTTATAAACTTATATAAAACATGACATGTAAACACAAACACACAGACATCCTCTAGTGTTCTTTAGTTTGCTTAATATACAAATAGTGTGCTAGTGTGTGTGTGTGTGTGTGTGTGTGTAAAGAGAGAGAGAGAGTGGAAGCAAGGCCTAGTATTGGTGTTTATTCTGTTATAGGGGCTGGTTGATTTTCTAATTCTAAATATGCTTTATTGAGGTCTGTTCCTGAAGTTACTCAAAGTATTTCTTATGAAGTTAGAATATCATTAATTTTAATGACTTGTTTATTATTGGTATGAAGAATTAATTTGGTTAATTTATTGAAATTTAGGAAAGACTGAAGTCCTAGTTTGTAGGAAAGAAGAAAAATCACCAACCTCTTCTGGGAAATGGCCCTGCTTGTAATGTAGAAAAGGTGTAGTTGAGAATCCCATACAGTGTACCCAGTGCAAGCTATGGATACATAATAGGTGTAGTGGTATCATAGGAAGGTTAATAGAGAAAGTAGTCTTTGTATGTGACAGACCTGCAGGTACAATAAACACAAAGAATGTACAGGAAATAGACTTCCTCAAATGTCTGGAGCAATCCTTAGAAGTAGTAGATAGCTTCTGTTACCAAGGTGACCAAGTTAACTGTGGAGGAGGTTGCTCTGAAAATGTAGCTGCTAGAATAAGAATGGGCTGGGCAGAGTTCAGAGAGCTACTGCCTATGTTGGTAACAAAGGGCCTCTCCCTCAGAGTGAAAGGCAGATTGTATGATGTCCATGTATGAACAGCTATGCTATATGGCAGTAGGATATGGGCTGTGACTGTAGAGAAAATGTGAAGGCTTGAAAGAAACAAAGCCAGTATGCTGTGTTGTGTGGGTAATGTCAGTGTGCATATATGAGAGTATAAATGATATATGATAAAAATTGGGTAAAAAAGGTATCAGATGTAGTGTGCAAGAGAGAAGACTGTGTTGGTATGGTCAAGTGATGTGTATGGATAAGGGCAGCTGCACAAAGGAGTACCAATCTCTAACTGTGGAGGGAACCTGTGGAACAGGTAAACCCATAAAGATCTGGGACAAAACGGTAAGAAACGATCTCCAGATGTTGAATCTCACAGCAGAGATGGCAAGTGATTGAGATTTTTGGTGGTTTGCTGTGCTTCTGAAGACACTTCAAGCTAAGTAGAATCATGGCCATCCATACATACAACCATAATCTGTCTTGTCAAATCTTCTCAACCCATCATTCCAGGACCCCTCTTCTCACTACCTATGACCACCACCTGCTGCAGGCCCCTCCACTATCTCTCACATGCCTATCTGCACATACACTTGCTACAGTCACCTTTCCCCATCTCTAGACATCTCCCCTCACCTCTTATAGAACATCCCCTTCTATCTTCTCTGTACCATTTATTCTCCCCCATCCACTCTACTCTTTTACTTGTTTCAGTCATTTGACTGTGGCCATGCTGGAGCACTGCCTTTAATCAAGCAACTCGACCCCGGGACTTATTCTTTTGTAAGCCCAGTACTTATTCTATCGGTCTCTTTTGCCGAACCGCTAAGTAACGGGGACATAAACACACCAGCATCGGTTGTCAAGCAATGCTAAGGAGACAAACACAGACACACAAACACACACACGCATATATATATATATATATATATATACGACGGGCTTCTTTCAGTTTCCGTCTACCAAATCCACTCACAAGGCTTTGGTCGGCCCGAGGCTATAGTAGAAGACACTTGCCCAAGGTGCCACACAGTGGGACTGAACCTGGAACCATGTGGTTGGTAAACAAGCTACTTACCACACAGCCACTGTTTCATCATTTATTTCTCTCTCTCTCTCTCTCTCTCTCTCTCTTATTCTGACTGTCTCTCTGTCTATCTTTCTCTGTAATACTATCTCTCCCATCTGAGAGGTCTTCACCTTGCAAGCTACTTCATGACCCTACTGGTTTTGGTGTCACATAAAAAGCTCCAGTGTTGGTGCTACATAAAAAGCACCCAACTCACTAAGTAAAGAAGTTGGCATTAGGAAGGACTGGTACTTATTTTATCGACCACGAAAGGATGAAAGGCAAAGTTGACCTCAGTGAAATTTGAACTCAGAACGTGAAGACGAATGGAATGCCACTAAACATTTTGCCCAGCATGCAAATGATTCTGCCAGCTCACTGCCTTATACATATCATCATCATTATCATCATCATTTAACATCTGTTTTCCATGCTGGTATAGGTTGGATGGTTTGACCACAGCTGGCAAGCTGGGGAGCTGCACCAGACTCCAGTCTGATTTGGCATGGTTTCTATAGCTGGATGCCCCTTCTTAACACCAACCACTTTACAGTGTGTGCTGGCTGCTTTTATGTGGCATTGCATGAGCACTTTTATGTGGTGTCACATTGGGGCTTTTACTTGATGCTATATGGGGACTTTTATGCGGCACTGGCACTTGCAGGTCAATCCTCACCACCACTGTCACATGCTCAGCAATATTTTAGGTGTCATCACAGTGACATCAAAATCCCTGTGACAAGACAGATTATGTGTGTGAGTGACAGCATCATCACTCATACCTGTAATGTCACCATTATATATAATTTGCTATACACTTATGATAATGTTTATTATCTCAGATTCCTTTCTGTCAATTAAATCAGTGCTCCACAACTGGTATGCTCTGGCACATTGGTGTGCCACAAGATGATGCTAGGTGTACTGCAGTGTAACCTGAATGTAATTTTTTCCCCCTATACTTTTAGTTATATTTTTAGTTCAGTTGTGCCACCAAAGTTTGAAAAGAATATAAGTGTACCTCAAGTGAAATAAGATTGTGGTGCACTGAATTAAATTACTGCAGCTGATCACAGTCAGCACTATTACATCACCATCACTAGTAGTGTAACATTCTAATTGTCACTGTGACATTACCATCATTGTTGTGTGATCATTATCAGCCATGTGACATCATCATCATCATTGTGATGTTCCATACATCATTGTGATATCCCAACCATCACCATGTTGATACATTATCATTGTGACAGCATCATCATGTGATTATTGCCAGCAATGTGACAGCACCATCATTATCATTATTGTGACACCATGTAAATTATTGTGCATTCACATCATCGCTATGACATTATCATTATTGTATGATACTTCTTCAAGTATCACTTGAAAAGGAAAGTGAGAGTAGAGAGGCAAGTTTTGTCTAGCGAATGTTTCAAAAAAAGATGGGTGAATGTAGCAAGGATGGCATGTATGATTGACGAAGCCACCTTGAGCATAATCCTATGAATCCGGAAAAATTTAAAACAGATAGTTACTTACTTGCAAATAAATGTGTTAACATGTGACATTATTGACCGAGGTTACTGTGGTCTTTTCCGTAGTCTTTTCTTTCCACAGATAAAGCTTATCTGCTTCCCCCTTTACACTTTACATCATGACATTTCTGTGATATATGATCCCTATTGATCTTTTATTTTTACATTTTTACGATCCCTTTTGATCGAAAACCTACCCCACTTTTTTTTTCTCCCCAAAATTTGTAATTTGTCCAGTCTGTGTGCAGCCCTGCATGGCTAATAAAGAAACATTATCATTGTATGATCTCTGTCAATAGTGTGACATTAGTATCATCATTGTGACATAAGTTTCTTCTGCATTATTTCTTTACGTGTTATATCATGATATAATTTTCTTGAATAAATCCTTGCTTATGTTTATTTTTCTCTTGTTTGATACAGATTCTGACAAACATGGTACACAGTAATGACTTCATCCTTTCCATAATACCATTGCTAAATAGTAACTCCATGGAAATAAAATTCAATATTCTTAATACAATCATTGATACTTTCTCTAAATTTGGAGCAGACGACAGAGAAGCAATTGCAGAAGCAATTGTCAATCTCTTGAAAGAAGATCCCTTTGATTTAGATTCAGGTGATGAAGATCGAAAAAATCTTATACAGCTTGCAATGTCATCCCTTGAAATTTTTCACGTTGAAAATGATGACATGGTTATGCAACATCTGAAACATTACATTTATGGTGATGAAATTATAAGGTATATCCATTATTTTACTTTGTAATTGAACTATTTATCAGTGTGTTTCTATGTATAATAATAATAATAATAATAATAATAATAATGTCCTGATGCAATACCAGGCAGTGGCTCTCGTAGCTTCTGATCTTAACTGATTGGAAGTGTTATCATGTACATTGTTTTGTTTTGGTATAAAAGATGGGCTACAGCAAATATTCTGCTCAATACCAGAGATTTGCTTGTCAGTTGTTTGACCTTAACTAGTTGAGCATGTCCCTTAGTGGCTGACGATATGTGCATCTCTGATCATGAGCAGAAGTAGTGGGGGAGCATCATAGCCATGTGTTGAGAAGGATTCTTTGGAGTTTGAATAATTCACCTCTAGAAACATGGGTGTTTTGTTCAACATCCTTAAACAACCCTTATTCAGGGACCTTTTGAGCAGGATGGGTTACTCGACCAGAAGAAAATTCTAACTGGGCCCCACCTGCAAGGTCATGTGCTGTTTATCTTGGTATGAGATCACCATGTTGTGCACACATGGTTGTGATGCATGTGCTTAGTGTACCCTTATCAGACGAGTAGACATGATGGGTATACTGGGCTTCATATATTTTACCCCAGTGTTTACTTTGATGGCATACACTGCTCTCTCACTCAATAATAATAATAATAATAATAATAATGAACTTGATGTATACAGTGCTCAGGTGCACTACAACTAAAAAAAAAGGAAGAAAAAAGAAACAGGGATGGTGGGGCATCAGGTGTACTGTTGGCAAATTTCAGGAAGCATGGAAGTTTTGAAGGATGTAGTGTGTTGCCAGCTAACAATTGATGCAAGTAGTTTATTCATGCTTCAGTGATTCTGAATGTTTCTGATCAAGACTTCTTGCAATTTGCTGTGCTTGCAAAATGCCAGCATGCAAAATGAACACTAAAAATTAGAGAAAAGAAAACGAAGTTGAACTGAGTGGAAATTCAATTCAGAAATGAAAGAGGCTATGAGCTTCCCACCTTTTTTTTTTTTTACATTATCTAATGTACCTTTATATAAAGTAATATAGATACCTTTATAACAATCATATATGTCATCATCATCATTTAACATCCGTTTTAATTTGTGTCATTAATACTTCTACTAAAAATAAATTATCTTTAAAATATTATTTATACCCCCAAGGACCACAAGAAGTAAGTGATAGGTCAAGAGGATTTTGAAATAATGTAGCAATATGGAGTGGCAGCAGGATAAGGTGGTAAGCAAGGCATAGAAGGCATATTGCTAGAAGGGAAACTAAGAGTTGATGATTAGCGAATGTCCTTTATCATGAGGATGTTAAGCTTGAACATTTCTGCATAGCAAGGCAATGTGTACTTATCTAAATTTTAATGTAGATATATGTACGAGCCAATATTAAGAAAGTGTTTGTGTGAAGTGTTACTGATGTTACTCAGTAACACAGGAAAGAAAAGAATGTGTAAGTGTGACTGTGAGAGATTGTTAAATGAAGAATAGTGGAAGCCCAGATAAGCTAATATAGAGATTAGTTTCATCATCATCGTCGTCGTCATCATCGTCGTCGTTGTCATCGTCGTCGTTGTCATCATCGTCGTCATCATCATCGTCGTCATCATCATCATCAACATCATTTAACATCTGTTTTCCATGCTTGTATGGGTTCGACAATTTGACAGAAGTTGGTCAGCCAGAGAGCTGACCAGGCTCCATTTGTCTGTCTTGGCATGTTTTCTATGGCTGGATGCCCTTCCTAATGCCAACCACTTTACAGAGTGTGTTGGGTGCTTTTTACATGGCACTGGCATGAGTGCTTTTATATGGCACTAAAAATATGAAGGTGTGGATAGCTGAGATGATGGAAGTATAGACTATTTATGTGCTATGCCAATGACTCAGTTAATTAGATAGTGTAGCTCACTTCATAACTGGCATAGAAGTATCATTGTAAATGAATACAAACACAACTGGTATTCACTAGAATGGGAAAATTACATTATCCTTTAGCTGATGGTCTAGTTTTTGAAAACAGAACAAGTTTTAACATAGCATAAGATAAAATTAATTTGGATAAAATGCAGTTTGGATTGTTACCAGAATATGGTGCAATAAATGCTATATTTCTAATGAGACAACAGCAAGCAAAGCTCTTAGTTAAGCACAAACTTTTGCTTTGGATTTGCAAATATCAAAATCACTTTTTTGACAGTTGCACACCATGTCTGATAAGCTTTGAGTGAGAAAGCTCAGATGAATGGCTCATAAAGGTGGTAAATACAGGCCATGTAGAAATGGGTTGCAATGAAAAATTTGTCCCCCAGGCAAACTCTACAAGGGTCTTATCTTCAACCACTTTTTATTTATTATAGTCATTGAGGCAATGATAGAGAGGTTAATAAAATTTCCTAAGGAAATTTAATTTACTGATGGCCTGCTTTTATTTAAAGAATTTATTGAAGAATTACAGGAAGGAATAATGAGTCTGAGTTTGTGTTTAACAGTATGAAGAATTCTTGTGAACTAATTTAATCTTTTATCTTTTACTTGTTTCAGTCATTAGACTGCAACCATGGTGGGACACTGTCTTGAAGAATTTTTAGTTGAATGTATTGACCCCAGTACTTAATTTTTTTAAAGCCTGGTACTTATTTTATCAGTTTCTTTTGCTGAACTGCAAAGTTATAGGGACGTAAACACACCTGAACCAGTTGGCAAACAGTGGTGTGGACACACACACACACGTATGATGGGCTTCTTTCAGTTTCTATCTGCCAAATCCAGTCACAAGGCTTTGGTTGGCCCAAGGCTTTGGTTGGCCTAAGGCTATAGTAGAAGACACTTGCCCAAGGTGCCATGCAGTGGGACTGAACCCAGGACCATGTGGTTGGGAAGCAAGCTTCTTACCAAACAGCCACACCTGTGCCTACATGTGTATCTCAAACAATGAAGTTGAATTTATAAAAAAGCTAGTTAATATGTTTTTGTTATAGCTTAAACTCAAGTCAACAGACGTGAACAAAGGCATTCCAATCATGACCATTCTGTCCATTTTTGGATGGGGAACAGCATAATTTAACTAGGTCTACATAATCCAATCTGTCTGTTCCTTTTTGGATAAAAAAGGGTGTTGATATAACAAAAAATTAGCTACTAATTGCAGTAGGTCGATCATCAACATACAAGCTCCTATATGTGTTGGTGGGAGTTATATAGATATAACAGCAAGTCGCTTCAGAGACTTAGAGTTAATGGGAATAATGAACTGTTGCAAAAAAAACATTGAGTTAAACATTCTTTTTTTCTCTGTTTGCCAATTCTTTCATTATATCAGCCATAGGCAACATGTGGCCTAATGAAAACCTAATGAAAAATTACCTTCACTTTTGTTAGCAATATGGCACATATGAGACATGTTTCATGCAACCTGCTTCTTGTAAGAAGTTGCCCATTTCTGCTTTATACTATCAAGAATTTAAAGGTTTCATAATTAATATTTTTTTTAGCTGGATGTTTTATCTATCAATAAACACTTGATTATGAAGTAAGTGTGAAACTGTTGCCAATCAAGAAACTGAAACGCACACCTCACTAGTCAGAGGAAAGCTAATATTGTTACTTAAAATTAATTGAAACTTTTTTTTTTAAACAGGAATTGTGCAATTACTTCACTGAAGAGTTTTGGTTTAGGAGAAGGTGTGCATTACCTACAAAAAGAACTTGATGAATTTCATCTTCAGTATATGGAGACTACTCCATGGATAGATACAGAAGTGCAGTTGGAAAAATGGGTTACGAAGTAAGTAAATCATTTCATTTTATTATCTATTAGGAATAAATGGAAACAGGAAGCATATATTGGCATTTTTAATGTAGAAGTACAGGGTGTTCAGGCTAAATTTCATTGTTTGCATAAAAGGGAAAGAAAGCAATGTTCCATGCAATATAAAAGTATTTTTGAAAATCAAAACATTTCAAATAGATTATGTCTGAGAGATAGTTTACTCAAAATAACCACTTTCACCTTCCACCACAACATCAAAACAACTCCAGAGCTTGTTACAAGTCTTCCTCTGTGTTCCTGGTAAGACCTTCGAGCACTTCCTTGATCTTGGCCACCAGCTCAGTCTTGGTGTTGCAGGCAGAGTGATTGGTGTCTTTCTCAACCACACCCCATACATAGTAATTCATGGGATTACAATTGGAGGAATAAGGACACCAAAAATTGAAGCTGGTAAAACTGTAGAAATTTTCAGAGAACCACTTTTTACTTTTTTTAGAGGTATAGCAAGGAGACAAATCCTGCTGTCACACATATGGCCTTCCAACAACAACCCTCTCCAGCTAGGGTTTGATCACAGCTTCCAGTAGCTTCACATAGCTGTCTGAACTGAGCCTATGGCCCTGTCCAAACATGTGGGTCTGCAAGATGTCACCTTCACTGGAGACACTCAAAGACAATCACAGACAATGGGAACTTGGTTTTCATGATGTTCATGTTACATCTTACAGTATTTACAGTGTTCACAAAACATTGAGCAATAGTTATAATGTCAGCGAAAATGATGATTTATGCTGGGTAACTTTTTTTCCAGTATTTGGATGGCTTCCATTCCTCTGTATCAGCTAACTTTTTTCTCAGCTAAAACTTTAATCTTTACACTCTCCAATGCTGTTGACTGTTCACCAAATTTAGCCCAAACACCTTGTATAATGTGATACATTATTTTTCTGAATATACAAACGAAATAATGTGCATAGAAAATAATTTCATACAATTGCCTTGTTTTAGTGTGTTTACTTCTAAATGTCCCTCTTAGCAACTATTATTCAACTTTGAAATGACTGAAGATCACTATTCTTGGTTTGAGAATAATTACTGTTAAAGAGTGTTGTTCTTGTATATGATACCAACACTATACTGTGTCTACATCCAAGGCACTTGCTCCTTTTACCTTGCTGTATGGAGGGTCATATATATATATATATATATATATATATACACACAAAAATATGAGAGAGAATCCACTATGTGGACGCTCTTACGCTAGATATAGATCCGCAAAGGGACTCAACCACTAAGAATTGTTCTCAAGAAATAATTTAGCACACTAAGAACGTAAGCGAGCAGGACAAATGAAAAATAACGAAAATATAGATTAACCCCATACAATTGTTTCACTGTTAATAAATTATGTAATTTTACTTACATAAATATCCTCAGATCATCGGTGGAGTACGTCATAAGATATAATTTGTCGAACTGCACACTATATATTAACACGAGGTCAGAGACATGAACAGTTCGGCTGATTATATTCACAGTTACATTCAAGTGCCTTCGTTGTAGTGTGCCAAAAATTCCCGGAAATAAATACTGCATAAGTAATTCACTGCAGTAGTTTACGCCGGTTTGAGAACATATTAAATTATAATTAAAGTCAAAATGAGGGTGAACAAATTTTTTTCACCCTCATTTTGACTTTTATATATATATATATATATATATATCTTTTAAGTTTATGTGAAATGTCTTTATCCTATGCTATTTATGTACACACACACACACACACACACACACACATATTACATGGGAAAATGCGAGCAAGAGAAATAAGATTATAAACCTGGAAAAGTACAGGACAAGTTATTACACTTTGCAAAGTTCAGGACAAGTTATTATATCTGGTAAAGTACAGAACATACTTCCTTCTCATCCAATTGCTTTCTTTCTATTTCCCTCTGAAAATATTTATGAAATTCCTTACCATCTCTCCAACTTTGGACGTAGTTATCTCTAACCTCATGCAATAAAGTGTTCTCTGAAGATCCGTTTCTAGTTAAGCATCCAAATGCACTTGGAACACCTATTTCAGGACTCCAAACAACAATAATAGTGAAACAGGTGTAAGAACTGTAATATAAACTTGTGTTTATCCTTATTTCTTGTATATACATATATATGTATGGTCTTGCATGTTATGAGGCAATTGTTATTAGTGCTGGTATCATGAGAAAGGTACTTAGTAGTTGGTGTCGGGGGTGGGGGCATTCAGCCATAGAAAATATACCAAAGTAGACATTTGTGTATGACACAGTCTTCTGACTCATCAGACACTATCAAACTGTCCAGTCCATGCCAGCTGTTAAACAACGACGACGACAACTATTATTATTATTATTATTATTATTATTATTATTATTATTATTATTTAGTAGTTTTATTCTTATAACGTGCTTTCACTTCACTACCGAGCGCACCTCTGTGTGCCTTGGGTATGTGCTGTGGTTTGTTGTGATACTCTTATGGTTACTTTATTGAAAGTGTTTTGTGTAGGATGTGTACAGTGCCCAGTAGTGCAATTTTCTGTATGTTATATATATTTGTACGTCCTGGTGTTTTTGTTATGTATTTGTCTGAATATTAATGTGCCTACTATGATAGGAATTGTTTCTGTTTTTAGATTTCACATTTGAGTTACCTCTATTTCCAGGTCTTTATTATTGTTATTATTATTATTATTATTATTATTATTATTATTATTATTATTACTATTATTATTATTATTATTCATGAATCATGAATCTTGCTTCAGAAAATGACAATACATCGACTTTATAAAATTCTGCTCTAGTTGTTAAGTAACACAATTTTAGTGAATGTTCATATATTTCAGATGGAAAAAATTCTTTCAGAGAGATATCCGCGTTTCATTTCATAGTTCAACTAAACCTGAGGATCTGCAAGATACTTTACCCTCAGTTTATAAATTCCGAGAGGTAAATTTACACCCTTTCTTTTGTGAAAATTTAACTACTGACATTGAATGAGAAATATTAAATGCATTGTTGAGAGGTGGGATAAATGTTTGAAGGTTAACCTATTGCTAATTTGGACTAAATTAACAGAGATTTTTTTTTGTAGAATTTTAGAGTATACTAGCAGTATCGCCCGGCGTTGCTTGGGTTTGTAAGGGAAATAACTATAAAGCATTTTTAGAGAGTTATAGCCAAAAAATAGCAAAAAAATGCATTAAAAATGGAAAAAATATGATGGTAGATTTTTTTTTAAATCGTTGACTCATCGTAGACATTTTTAGAGAGTTACTTCCCTTATATAATATCGAAAAAATGCATTAAAATGGGGAAAAAATGATGGTAAATTATTTTTAAAATCGTAGACTCATCATAGACGCGCATTAATACTCAGAAGGGCTCGATATGAATCACGACTATAAGATACCCGGTTTTGGTTAAACTGCACTGCAAAATGTGGGAGTAGTTAGGAATCTAAATCGGAGTAGACAGACACACAACCTTACTTTTATATATAAAGATATTAGAAACTTAATGTATGATTGTGATGAATCCAATTAAATTAAATTGAATTAATTCATTAATGAGAATTGATGCAAATTTTCTAGCCTGTTACTGAAAGTTAAACAATATAATTGGGACCTTTAAATTAATCTTCTTATTACATCTGTTTTTCTATCTGCCAATATACATCACCTCTATTCTGTTTTGACTCTGCTTAATAATCTACAAATCTTGACTTGCCTTGCTCTTTGATTCACAAATATTATCCTTTACTAACAACCTATCTCTAGTACTTAGTATAACATATCTATTCCACTTTCTCCCAGTAATGTAATATATCTCCTCTTTTATAATAATGAATAAAATGAATTACAATTTAAGAATTTATTTTATGGTTCACTCTGCTTTTGGATGAAAGTTGAAGAAAATCGTTTTATTCTTCTATTTGTTTCAGTCATTGTGCTACTCACATGCTGGGGCACCAAGTGTTTTAGTTAATTTATTGATTGCAGTATTTAGTGTGATATCCATTTTATCATATGTTTCTGTTTATTTACTGAGTTATGTCTTCTTGGGTACTTAAAGCCACAAAATAGGACACATTTGAGAGTTGATGTATAATTTTTTAAAATTCTTTGGAGCTGAAATAAATTATTAGGGATTAACATATTACCTGATGTGTAGAATATATATAATAAATCATTATTTGTATGGTAAAAACTAAGATTCTGCAGGAAAGTATTAAAAATAGATAAAGTTATCTATTTTTAATACTTTCCTGCAGATTCAAAGGCAAATATACTTATTACTTTTGTGCTTGTCACAAGAGAACAGCTTCTCTTTTATGACATGCTCATAATACATTCATGTTCATTAATGCAAGGGATTCTGTGACAAAAGTATTTTGACATGTTGCATCTCATCAACCAGAAATGAGTCTGACAAAAGTTGATGACCTTGTTTATAATTTCAGCAAACAGTTTGTTTGCTGATTTGTATTATCATTAGACAGAAGCTGTTCTCTTGTGATGAGCACATCAGTGATTAGCACATTTGGGTTGAAATCTACCAGAACATATTAGAATAAGTAAACAAATCATCATTTAGAGTCTCATTGTTCAGTGTACAAGTAGCAATTTATTATTGGTTGTCAGGACCACATTTTTGCTGTGATGGAGAGGTCTTCTTGAGCACAGCTAATCATCAATCATCCTGGTTCTTTGTCAACTCCATAAGACTCTGCAGCTTGAAATCAGTCTTCACTATTTTGTTCCATGTCTTCCTGGGTCTCCCTCTTCCACAAGTTCATCCACTATAAATGACCAGCACTTCTTTATGTTGCTGCCCTCATCCATATGCTTCACATGACCAAACCATCATTGTCTTTTCTCTTCCACACAACATAATTTTTCCTCTTATGCCTAATTTTTCTCTCAATAACTTAGCATTTTTTCATCCTTGCACATTGACACAGAACTTTCAATGGAATATACAAGCTTTATTTCTCTCTAGTCTTCACATGTCCTTTGTATTCAAGCTCAAATGTCTCATTACCTCTCAGAGGGAAACCTTTTGTTGCCAACAAAAGTAAAAGCCCTCTGAACTTTCTCCATTTTATTCTTATTCTAGTAGCTATACTTTCAGAACGTCCTCCTTTGCTGCTGGTTTCGTCACTTAGCTAATAGAAACTATTTACTATTTCTAGGGAGTCTTCAAAATATTTGAGAAAATCTATTTCCCGTGTTTCCTTAGTGTTTATTGCTCCTGTACATCTTCCACATGGAAACGTTACCTTCTTCATTAATCTTCTTGTAATTCCACTGCACCTCTCCATTTCTGCTACATATTCTGCTATAAGAGTGAGGTCATCAGCATATAGTAGTTCCCACAGGCAACCAATTTTAAATTCCTCTGTTATGGCCTGGATGACAATGATGAATAAAGGGGACTGAAAACTGAGTCACAGTGAATCTTACTTGTGCACTAAATTCACCACTGTACTCATAGCTGACCCTTATCCCATTGACAGCTTTGCTCTATACGGCTTGTATGGCTCTGACAAGCCATTTGTCTACTTTTACTTTCCTTAGAGACCACCGGATGACAGAGTGAGGGGTTCTGTCAAAAGCTTTCTCCAGGTTGATGAAAGTCAAGTACAGTGGTTTACTTTTGGCTAGATGCTTCTCCTGCAGTTGTCTTACTAGAAAGATGGAATCTGTAGTGCTCTTCCCTGGTACAAAACCAAATTGCATCTCATCTAGTTTAATTCTATTCTATTTGATTGAGTTATAACTCTTTCTGTTACTTTCATGACCTGGCCCAGCAGTTTGATACCTATGTAGTTGTTTCTATCTGAGTCTCCACCTTTACCCTTGTAGCAACTGATTACAATACCACTACAACATACATACATACATACCTACATACATATCTATGTATGGAGAAGGCTGATTTGAAGATGACAGGTCCAAGTCATCACTGGAACTGTAAAAATCTGTAAAACTTTCCAGAAGTTTATCATTTAAGTATATATGAGCATGTCTAGACATGCAAGTATATGCTTGAGAAAACACATAAAACAAAACAGAAATATGCACTCACATGCATGCATGCACACATGCTTGCACATGAGAGAGATTGTGTATTGAGAGTTAAAGTAAATTGCCACTAGTATCTGAAATGTCCATTGCTTGAATAGTTACCTGGGAACTGAGCTAAATAAAAGACATTACAAATATAATCTATCTACTTTTATTAAAGCTGTCTTTTGCAGATTATCCAACTAACCTTTTGTTTAGAAAATTTCTACATTCAATGCTATGTTCTATTTTTTTATCCAGACAACTTTAAATAATGTTTATTTCTAAAATAACAATCTGATTAAAATTGATTGACAATTGTTTTGAAAGTAAAATCTGAAGCACTATTTACTTCACTTTTATGTTTTCATACACTTCATATTAGTTATTTCATATATTTAAGCCACCATTACTTTGGCCATGCTGGAGCTCTCAGCCTAATTGTATTGTCCTTTATCATTGAAGTTGTAAACTTAAGAAACACTTTAGTTATGACTTATAAAGAATTGCTTTCTATGGTTATCTACATTATAAAGTAGTGTTAAGCCGTCCATGAACCATTCCTTGGCACATTTTATTCTTTATTGTAGCTGTTTGCTTGACTTACATTACTGATGCCTTTCAAAAGTGCATGAACACAAATTCACATTCCTCTTTCCTATGTGCCTCTATGTCCAATGCAGGAAATCAATAATTACTCACATTTGTCTTCTTAAATATAAACTCCTTCAACACCAAGTATGACCTGGTAGCATGTACCATGCTTTTGCTAATTGTTTTAGGTGCCTATGTAGTTGCACATAGACACAAACACAGCTACATCCAAGTCACTCCCACCCTCCCTTTTACAATGTGAGTAGCCTTGTAGCTCCTCTACAACAAGAAACCTGTTCAGTTCTAGTCCCTTCTCTCACACTTTAACCCCTCATCATCTTGGTTAAAGCTGTCTACCTCTCTACTGTAGTCTTACTCAATGAATGTCACTAATACTGATGCCTTAAAAATCCCCACCCAGTACACATGGTAAAATGGCTAGATTCTAGGAAGGGCATCCAGACACAGAAACTAGTGTCAAGGCAGTCATTAGAGCACAATGCAGTCTTTGGACCTGCCAGATCCCATTAACCCATCCAACCTATGCCAGCATGGACTATGGATTTTAAATGATAATGATGACCAGTCTTCTTTCAGTTTCTCTCCACCAAACTTTGGTCATTGATTTGGTAATTAATGGACATAGGCACAAACTATTTTCTTGTATTCTTGCAATTCTTCAATGGAAATGAATGATTCCTGTAAATACATAGCAGCACATTTCAGCAGCATACAGCATATACAATACTTAATTGTTATTATTCAAATTTTTCTTTTTGATATAACTTGTAATTGTATTAATATTGATACTCTCCTAGGAGATAATTTTACCAATGCAAGAAATTGTTGTTTTTCCTCTGGTATATTTTGTAATTTTATGAATATCATAAAACACTGTACTTTAACAAAAATGAAGTAAAACTAATGATTCACAAAAATTAAGTTTAATAATGCTGTGCTGTATCTACCACAAACGAGAGATTAGTTATATTGAATTTTTTAGTAGATTCAAAGTCCTTTCTTTTTACTTAAAAGAAGAAATAAGAAGCTGGAACATGTTTTTCCAAGGTCAATAGTATTTTAAGTGAACTGTAACACCAGGTCATCCCATTAGTAATGCCCAAATTTTGGGTAAGGAAAAAAGTGACCTAATTTTACATTTGATTAAAATTTAATCCTGTATATAATTCCTATCATTTTTGATGACTTCTTTGCATCAATTCATCGGTTTTTAAATTCTGTTGGTGAAAAATTCTTTCAATTTTGATGTAAAGAAGGAAGAGATGTCAGGTTTGACCTCTTTTGGGCTTTTGAACAATCCATCTAAATGATTCTGTAAGCTTTGAATCAAATGGTAATCAGAAAGAGCGAGGTCTGGGGAATAAGGTGGGTGAGGGATTTTTTCCCGGCCAAGTTCTTTGATTTTTTTTTCTGATGTATTCTATGCAGTGTGGGGCCTTGCATTATCATGATGAAACACCTCTCTCTTACAATTCACTAAAGCAGGTCTTTTCTTCAACGCAGCACCCAAATGCTCTAATTGTTGGTAATAGGTGTGACAGCTATTGTTGCATTAGCTGGCAGCAGCTCAAAGTGGGTGACTTCAATGCAATCTCACCAAACAGAAAAACACTTTTTGCATGGTGGTCCTTTTTGGATTGGGATTTAGCCTGTTCTCCACAACTCAGCCATTGCCTGCATCACTTAAAAGTTTCATAAAAAATCCATTTTTCATCAGCAGTCACTAATCTGTCCATAAATGGTGAGATATGTTCACCAAAGTAAAAAAGTGAGCAAATGACAACTTGTGATTTTTGGTTGGCTACTGTCAAATCATAGAAGACCCATTTTCTGAGTTTAGGTACCTTTCTAAGCTGTTGAAGATGGCAGTGAACAGTTGAATGGCTTGAATTGAGCTTGCTTGCCTATTCCTCAACTGACACAACATTATCCTTCTCAAGCTCTGACAAAAGAAGCTCATCATCAAATTCAACAGGATGATGTTTTTTGGTTTTGATGAAAAAAAGGAAGAGATGTCAGTTTTGACTTCTTTGGGGCTTTTGAGTAACTAATCCATCTAAATGATTCTGTATGCTTTGAAACAAATAGTAATCAGAAGGAGCAAGGTCCAGGGAATAAGGTGAGTGAGAGATTTTTTCCCAGCCAAGTTCTTTACTTTTTGCCGAAGTAATCTTTGTAGTGTGGGGTCTTGCTTTATCATGAAGAAACACCACTCCCTTACGATTTGCCAAAGTAGTCCTTTTTTTCTTCAAATCAGCATCCAAACACTAATTATTGGCAATGAGTGTGAGCTGTAATTATCGCATTAGATAGTAGCAACTCAAAGTGGATGACTCCAATGCAATCCCACCAAACAGAAAGAAGAATCTTTTTTGCATGGAGGTTCTTTTGGAAGTTGTGGTTTAGTCTGTTCTCCACAACTAAGTCATTGAGTGTAATGCTTAACATTTTCATAAAAATACATTTTTCATCAGCAGTCAGTTATCAGTCCAAAAATGGCAAGTATGTTCTTGAGAGTGAAGAGATGAGCAGATGCTCATTCATGATTTGATTTTCGATTGGCTTCTAGCAAATCATGGGGAACCCATTTCCCGAGTTTTGGCACCTTTCCAAGCTATTGAAAATTGTGGTGAATAAATGAATGGCTTGAATTGAGCTTGCTTGCCAATTCTTCAACTGACACAGTATTATCCTTCACAAGCTCTGACAAAAGTAGATCATCATCAAATTCAAGAGGGCATCCTATTTGTGGCCTCTCTCAGACTGAAATCACCATTTTTGAACTTTGCAAACGATATTCTGCAACTTCTTTCATTCAACCACACCTCTCCATAAAGAGAGTGGATATTTTGGGTTGCTTCTGCTGCACTGTTTCCCTTTTTGAACTCATAAAGCATTATGCGCCTTAAATGCTCCTTTGATACATCCATCATTGAGAGGTTAATATTAGTACTTCAGTCAGATTATTTTGTAAAAAGAAATATAGTTACAGGTTTCCTAATTCATATGAGTATCAATCAATATGTTTTGACACTTGAGAATATTGTAAAATTTGATAGAATTAACATATATGATATTTCAGACAATTTCTATAAGATGACTTGATAGTTTCATTTGGGATATAAAACCAGATCACAAACTTGACTTCATGGGAGCAGGAGCTTACCTATGCTCGAAAAAGCTGGTCAGAATCTGAGAGAGATATATTGCTATTCGGTTTAAAAAGCAATTTTATTTATAATCATTCAAGACTGATTTTGACCCATGTGTAGTTCAAAATTAGTGTTTACTGTGTTCATCCTCTAAACAAGGCAAAAAGTTCTGCTTGCTTTAGTTTGCCTGTCTGACAACAGAAATTCCTTTTTATTCTACAGTGTATTAGTTTATGGTAGGCTGGGTATAAAACCGTAAAATCAATTACTCTAGCAATTTATAAATATCTAAAGTTGCAAAACTATCTGCTTATTACAAGTGTGGAGAAATGGATGTAAAACAGTAAAAAATACAATAAATAATTATCTTAAAAGTTATGTGCATTAAGTTTGTGCTTATAGTAACAAATAATGTCATAGTTTATAGCAATGCATAGACTGTTTTTGAAAAGGGTTGCACAAGATATAGATCATTATCAGGTGATTATCAGCCTTATTAAAAGAAAAAAAAATTCAAGGCAATTTTTTTCTTTAGACATGCCATTCAGAAGATCTTACAGGCAGTAGTTTGCCCACGATTTGTTTATAAGCATTGTATGTATTATGATCATTTGTGGCTCTCCTACTAGAGATATTTATTTTACATATGCTGACCAAATCTTTCAGTATCCATATTAAAGGCATAATATTCCTTTAATGACTTATGCAGATCAGTTATTTAATTTATGAATGAACTGAATGTTATACTGAACATTAATATATATGCTAATATTTATACAACATGTTTATCATGATCAATTAACATGGAGGAATAAAAATATCACAGTTAAAAATAACAGAAAAATAGATTAAGTATGTAATTTGAGAGAAAGAGGTAATGGCAAGTTTTTTGTTGTGTGATCAGTAATGTAGGTAACCATGATAAATATTTGGCTTGAGTTCCATCTGTAGACCTGTTTTATTTTTCTGTCTTATAATATCTAATAAGGTTTTATGAACATAAAACTTTAATTTTAATGATATTGTTCTGAAGCAGTTCTGAAATAGCTTCTCTTCAAAAGCATTTAACAATTATTTTGATATGATTTGTCAATAACTTTAACCCTTTATCTTTTAAACCAGCCATATCCAGCACAAATATTCTGCCCATTTCGTGTTCAAACTAGCCTCTCACACCTATCTTATAATGTCATTCTAAAAATAAAAAAGCACATTATCAAAATTTTGAAGCCGTGAAATAATGCATAATTAATTGAAAACAATGTGAACAAATGAGCATTACATTTGACTGAGTAATTTGAATGCTAAAGTGTTAAATATTGAATTCAATATTTAATTTATGTAAATATGTAACTTTTTTTTTTTCTAACAGAGATGTGCACAATCAGAATTATGTAAGTATTCTGATTTTTTTGAAAGTTTCTTACAATTCAAGGTATAATTAATCAAATAAAAGAAAACCTTTATAGAAATAAAGTCCTCTTAGCTGAAGCACTAAATGTCAGCATCTTTAAATTATTATAGCTATGCTCATCTTGACTGAGCAGACCTATGATGAAAAATGCTTGTGAGGCATTTTTCCCTTTACGGAAAAAGAAAAGCATCAAGTGCCGAAAATGAACTTTCTTATCTTCCATTTTAAAGGGCTACAGAATTAACACAGATTATAGGAACATAAACCTTCTCCCACGAAAAGTTAGCTAAAACTGTGCTCTAAATGGAGGTGTAGTCAAATCCTATTTTATGGACTCAACCATGTTCTAAAATAAGTCAAAAGGTAAGCTACTATAAATCAGCACAAACTTTCTGGACAACCCAATATTTAGTAGCAATTTGTCTGTGTTTTATGTTCTGAGTTCAAATTCCACCATGTTTGTCTTTAGCTTTCATCCTTTAGGTGTTGATAAATTAAATACCATTTGAACACTGGGTCAATGTAATCAACTTATCCCTCCCCTGAAGTTGTTGGCCTTGTGCCAAAATTTGAAATCATTATTATTATTAGTATATTTATTATTAAGACTGGAAGCTGACAGAATCGTTAGCCTGCCAAACAAAATGCTTGGCAGCATTTCATCTGTCTTTACATTCTTCATTTAAATTCCACCAAGATTGACTTTGTCTTTCATCTTTTCAGGATCAATAAAATAAGTACCAATCAAGCACTGAGATCAATAAAATCAACTAGCTTCTTCATCAAAATTTCAGGCTTTGTGCTTATAGTAGAAAAGATTATTATTATTACTAGCAGTATCGCCCGGCGTTGCTCCGGTTTGTTTCGACCCTTTAGAATTGGAATTTTTGAAAAGTAAAAATTTTGCATTATGTAGCTTGTTATTCTCTTTAAGTGAACATTTTTCTAGTTGAAATACACAGATAAATGGTGACACAGCAGTCAAAAAATCATAAAAAAATAGGGATTTTCATAGAAAAAAAACTCCTTTTTGATGTAAATAATTTTTGGTGTTAACATAGTCTGATTTAAATTTTTTCTTCTACGGAAGGAAGAGCAAGCCTTCTTCTATCATACTCTCAATTTTGGTCAACTTGCACCGCAGGGTCTTGGAGGAGATAGTGTTGGTTGAAGGCTACCAAACCTGCCATACACAGACAACTTCAGCTTTATATATATAGAGATTATTCAGTAAGGTGGCGAGCTAGCAGAATCATTAGCATGCTGGATGAAGTGCTTAGTGGTATTTTGCTTGTCACTACATTCTGAGTTCAAATTCCGCCGAGGTCGACTTTGCCTTTCATTCTTTCATAGTCAGTAAATTAAATGCCAGTGAAGCACTAGGATTGATGCAATCGACTAGTCCTCTCCCTGAAAATTTCAGATCTTGTGCCTTTAGTAGTAAGGATTATTATCATTATTCAGTAGTCTTATTTTTATCACATGCTATCACTGCACTACTAAGTGCAGCTCTTAGATATGTGCTGTGGTTTGTTGTAGTACTTTAGTTTCAAGTGTTTTACATATGATGTATGCAGTACCTAGTAGTGCTATTTTCTGTATGTTATATATACTTGTAAGTCCTGGTGTATTTGTTATGCATTTGTCTGAATGCTTTATTATCATACCTAATATGCCTACTATGATAGGAATTGTTTCTGTTTTTAGGCTCCACATTCGAGTTACCTTTATTTCCAGATCTTTGTATTTTAAAAGTTCTCATTTTCTGTGACCTTTTTTTGTGTTTGTTGTTATTCCAAAGTGTTGTCATAGCTTCCCATGTATATAGGCCCCAACTCTGTTGTGTTTGTGAATATATTCCTTCTTAGCCAGGACTAGGCAGCCAGATTTATTGTTTTCTCTCCACCACCATATATTTTACAATTACTTGTATTTCTTTTCATTATGTGTTTTTGGTGATTTCTGGTGGGAAGGCTTTGATCTTGTGCTGCAATTAAAAATCCTTGAGTCTCTGCTTTGAGTCCTGAGCTTCTCAGCCATTGTTGGGATTTTGCTTTGTCTAATTCTTTTCTATTTAGCTTAGCCCAATTTGCCATGTAGGGGCTTTTCTTGCCATCATTTCATCATGATACATTACTGTTTTAGTTTTTGTTTGGATTTTAGTTGTTTTACAGCTTTTGTTGTTTCTTCTTTTTCTTCATAGTTGTTAGGTACTACGACTTCTTTTTTGTATTTGTCAGCTTCTTTCAAGACTGAAAACAGATTTTTTTTTTGTTTTGTTCGTGCTTTGTGGCTATTTGTATCAGTTTTCCTTGCTTTTGAAGTAGGTATTTCTGTAATCCTATGATGGTTATTTTGTAATAATTTTCTTGCTGTATAAGGCCACTACCACCTTTGATACATTGTATATATAGCCTTTCTATGTCAGATTTAGGGTGTTGCATCCTAAATCTTGTCATTATTTTCCTTGTTTTCCTGTCTATTTTGATTAGTCCATTTAGAGTCCAGTTAAGAATATTATATCTGTAACTTATAACTGGGACAGCTAGTGTTGATACCTATTATCTTGTTTTTCGCATTGAGCTCTGTTTCCAGTATTTATCAACTAACTCAACTATAGTATTCCTTTCCTATCTTTCATTTGTGTGTGTTGTATCATATCTAGTTCATTGATTCTTAAGCATTTGTATGTCTGGCTTTGGTCTAATTCTCTTATTTCATCTGCTTCATCTAGTGTGCTGTTTCTCTTAACTAGTTTTCCTCTTTTCAAGGTTGCTTTGGCACATTTTTTCAAGTCAAATTTCATGTTTATTTCTTTTGTAAATCCATGTTTTGTCTGTGGTAACGTTTCCAGCTGTTTATCATTTGCAGCATATAGTTTTAAATCATCCATATACAAGAGGTGGTTGATTGTTTTGCCATAACAGGTGTATCCACATCCAGTTCTGTTTAGCATGTGAGATAAAGGTATCAGCACTAAGCAGAAAAGGAGGGGAGAGTGTGTGTCTCCCTGGAATATTCCTCTTCTAATGGGGATGGCTTTGGTTTTTGTGAGTCTCTCTTTTGTCTGGGGCTGTAGCACTGTTTGCCATTTATTCATGGAATGTTTTATATATTTTATGATTATGGGTACTACCTTGTTCATGGCTTGTGTTTCTAGGATCCATATGTGGGAAATACTATCAAAAGCCTTTTGATAATCAATCCAAGCTATACTTAAACCCTTCTTTTTCCTATGGCTATCTTCAGTTATGGCTTTATTGATCAATAGTTGATCTTTACATCCATATGAGCCTTTGCAGCATCCCTTCTGCTCATAGGTTGTTTTCTTCCAGATGTTTTCCCATTTTCTGCAATGTTATTGCAGTAAAGGCTTTGTAAATTGTAGGGAAACAAGTTATTGGTCTGTAATTTTGTGGGTTTGTTGTTTCAGTGGATTTGAGAATTAGGTTAATTTTCCCTTCCATAAGCCATTCAGGCAATGTCCCTGGCTCTGCTAGTATTTCATTAAATTTCTCAGTTTCTTTCTGGATTTTATTTATCGACTAGGTTTGTTTTAGTGGTGAGACCCCTGTTTGGATGGATTTGAGGGTTAGGGTATCCAGCTTCTTTTGTGGCCATATATGCATTCCTACAGTTTGGGTTTGTTGTCTTTTGTTGCTTACTTCATTTTTGTTGGACATGTTACGTCTGTCTTCATATTTTACAGTCTCAGTGTTTATGATATTATTTGGCATTACTGTGTGGTCACTATCTTTGTTTTCCTGATGTATTTTTCTTTTTAAGTGTTCTATTTCTATCTCTTTTTGTTTTTGTTTTGAGAACATATCTCCATATGTTAGCTACTTTATTAGGGTTCATTGCTTTATCCAAATCTTTATCTAGGTTATTTTTCTTCCAGATTTTATATGTATACGTTGTGTTTTCATTCTGTGGATAGAGCACTGCTGTAAAATAAGTGTGTAGGATTGAAATATATGCCTCACGTGTCCATTTATGCTTTTTTCATTTTATTTGTGGGATGGGAGGAATAATGACTGGCCCTTTATTTTGATAGTCGTCATTTTCTTAGGGTATTATTCCATTCATTTCTGGTGTTAAATGGTTTTTCATGTGTAGTTTTTTGTACTTTTTGTGTAATAAGTTTAAAGTATGTACTTCTTGTTTGTTATCCTTGGGTTGAATAATGTGGGTATTATCTAATTTATTTTTCATTTTTTTTTTGTGTATGGGGGTTGGGGATCGAGACGATGTGATGTTGATTGAACCATAATGTGGTGAGCATATTCACACATAATGTGTGAGTGATGGAGATGATACACAGTTAAAATACATCAGTTCATTTGGAAAATAGAAATAAATTCTAATGAGTATTCCTTACTTGGATATAATCCAACAGTTTGCCAGTTATTTTTGGTTCCATTTGTTGTGTTTATTCCCGATGTTTTTAGATTTTGGAGCTGCGTTTTATTGTTCACTCATTACATCTTTACATTCTGAGTTCAGATTCCGCTGAGGTCGACTTTGCCTTTTGTCTTTTTGGGGTTGATAAATTAAGTACCAGTGAAACTCTGCTCCCCCAAATTTCAAGTCTTGTGCCTATAGTAGAAAGGATTATTATTCTTCTTCTTCTTCTTATTATTATTATTATTATCATTATTATTACTATTGTTATTATTATTATTGTTGAGGCAACGAGCTGGCAGAATTGTTACCATGCTGGACAAAAATGCTTAGTGGCATTTCATCAGTCTTTATGTTCTGAGTTCAAATTTTCCTGGAGTCAACTTTGCCTTTCATCCTTTAGGGGTTGATAAATATGTACCAATTGAGCACTGGGATCAATGTAATCAACCTGCACCCCCCACCGAACTTGCTGGCCTTGTGCCAAAATTTGAAATCATTATATAACTATTTCAATTTCAAAAAAATCTATTTTATCATCCTGTAATCTAGCTGAGGACCAAATGGAACTATCTGATACAGAGATAACCAATGTGGATATATTGAATTATTTTTGTGAAATTCAGAGCTTGAAAGAGATTCCACCAAAGGAAGAGCCACAAAAGGAAAAATCACCAAAGCCTTCAATAATAGAAAACCAGACTCTACCCAAAGAAAAAATTACGTAAATAAACTTAATTGTTAATATTTTCAAAATATAGATAATGATATCGGAATATCTTCCAAGTTTGTCTTCTGCATAAACAAGTATTGCTATGTTAAATAACAAGTTAGTCTTTTTGGTTTACTTTGACTTCTATTGGGTTGTCTAGAAAGTTTGTGCCAATTTTTAAAGGAAAGAAAATGGTCAATAAATACTTGCCATTACATTTTAATCAACCAAATATGAACCATTTTGTTGCACAATGCATCTCCATCTTTCCTTTAACTTGAAAATACCCTCTTCCCAGAATTGAGGTGGTTTCATGGCAAAGAATTCATCAAGGTATCTTTTTATGTCATCCAAGAAATTGAAATTTTTACCATTAAGACTATTCTGCAGAGACCGTAATAAATAGAAATCCAAAGGAGCAATATCTGGTGAATATGGAGGGTGGGGTAACACATCCCAGCTGAGCTGCAGCAATTTTTGTCTGGTTCCCAAACAAATGTGCAGTGTTGCACTATTTCCAGTAGCAATGTAAAATATTTCTAGAGGTAAGATAAGAATTTGTAACTAGATCATCACTGTCCTACCTGGTTGCAGAGTGCAGCCGGAAATGCTTCATCATGAATATGGTTGGAGAATGTGAGAAAAAACCAAACTTGTGAGTGGGAATTTAAAATAATTGGTGGGAGGGAGTTGTTTAACAATATAGTTGCATGGGTGACAGGAGAAAAACAGTATGCTGGGCCAACTAAAACTGGATATTACCTACCAACATCACTGATGCTCAGTACTGTTGGAGTGAATACTGTGTCTATCAAAACTATTGTGATCTCTACTCAACAGCTAATGAGGAAAATGTCCCAGAATACAAGTTGTTTGAAAAATAAAATAGTAAATATTTAATGTATTTTGAGAATGTAGATGGTTGTGTTATAAAACTACTGAAGAAGTCAATATTCTTAATGTTTAAATAACCCAGTTAGGTAATTATAATCAAGTTTCACAGTATTTGAATAGCAGCTGTCGGCAACAACCTTGTAAAATTGTTGATTGCTTCGCTAGCTAAAAGTGTCAAGTTTGATACTTCCTGTGACCAGAAGAATAATTAGATCCCAGAACTCCATAGGGTTAATTAATTGATGGTTATTGATCATTATCAGAAAAAAAAGTTATTAGATCTTCTACAGCAAACAGTTTAACATAGATAAAAGCAAATATAACAGACTTGTTGTTCAGCTGTTGTTTTCTTTTTGTTTAAAAATAAAAGACCCCCCCCCCCACTTTCAGTCATGAATGACCATGGGGTTGCATTTGAGAAGTCCCCTCCTAAGCTTAAGTCTGGGCAAAGCTATTTATGGAAGACCAGCAGTTGCCCATGTACACCAGCCTCCCCTCTCCACACTACTGATGTTATCCAAGGAATAGGCAAAGGCCGATACAGCCTGGTATCAGTGACATCACAACAGTTGAGTGAACTGGAGCAACGTGAAATAAAGTGTTTTGCTCAAGAACACAACACACACCCTGATTTGGGAATTGAACTCACTACTTCATGTTTGTGAGCCTGATGCTCTAACCACTGAGCTATGCACCATCATAGTTAACTAATCCTAAATTACACTCAGTAGTTAGAACTGCATCCAATGTTGACTTTACTTTTCTGTTTCTGGAAATGATCGAATAAGTCAAGTGCTGAGTCTGATTTGTGTGCCCCTCCCAAATTTATATCACCATAGCAAAGTTAAAAATCAATATTTAGAAATATATCAAGGTAGTGAGCTGGCAGAATTGTTAGCATGCCGGGTGAAATGCTTAGCAGTATTTCATCTGTCTTTGACCCGGCAGGACAAGTGAGACCATAACCCGTGCCCTCTACCTGGGATGTAGCCAGTCCACCTATGCCAGTCCACTTGTGCAAACCTTTCCTTCTTGGGACACAAAACTCTACTTGTGAAGACCTATTGAGGCAAGTGAAAATCAAAATCGATCAACATCAATGGAAACTGTAGCTGTGATACTAGTGCCAGTGGCACATAAGAGAACCATCCGAACGTGGCCGTTACCAGTGCCACCCCAACTGGCCTCCGTGCCGGCGGCACGTAAAAAGCACCATCCAATTGTGGCCGTTTGCCAGCCTCTCCTGGCACATGTGTCGGTGGCACATAAAAAGCACCCACTACACTCATGGAGTGGTTGGCGTTAGGTAGGGCATCAAGCCTTAGAAACATTGCCAGATCAGACTGGGTTTGGTGCAGCCTTCTGGCTTCCCAGACCCCAGTTGAACCGTCTAACCCATGCCAGCATGGAAAGCGAACGCTAGACGATGATGATGATGAGTTCAAGTTTCACCAAGGTCAACTTTGCCTTGCCTTTCATCCTTACTTGAGTACTATGGTTGATGTAATCCACTTACCCACTCCCTCAAAATTTCAGGCCTTGTGTCTATAGTAAAAAGGAATATTTAGAAATGTATTCTTCAACCAATACTTGTTCAATGATAAAATAATCACTTATTTGAAAGATCACGAAATGTACTGAATATTTATTTTAAGTGAATAACAAGAAATTTAAGAGAAAGAGAGTGTAAAATTGAGATCAGAGCACCAAATCTGAGTTAAGAATCTTGTTTTAAGAGTGGTAGTGGGGGATGTTCACTAGTGACTGAGGAAGACCATCACTGACCATTGCCTATGCAAAATGTCACCAATGCCCATGCATGGAGCTGTTTTACCAGCAGTTGGTTTCACCCAGGTTCATGTCCACAGCTTCCATGATCTCAAGTACAAGCATAAGATCCCCAAAATGTTCAATGCCATGGGTCTCAGAAATTCTGGATTGTTGTATAGCATGCTGGAAGACTACTGGGAGTGGGGCACCTTTTAGCTTTTGCTAAAGCATGTCTTAGGAGAAGGTCGCTGATATAATATCAGATATGCAGGTAATATGTTTGTGTGTGTGTGTCCTCCTTATAATTAACATAACAGCTTATAGATCTCATTAAACCATTTTATAACCCAATTGTTCTGTAACTACTATGTTGTGTCAGGAGTTTAACTTGTAATTTTCATTCACAGCCATCTTACACGCCTTGGTGAAACATATACCAGTGTCTGTAAGCCAAAAAGGGAAACCCTATTTTATACAAGTAAGTTTAAATCTTAATTTCTTGATGGAAAATGATAATGTAGTCAATCTGCTGGATTCTAGCAATTAACTGGGTGTTTTTACCTCTTGTATTCCATGTTTCATTGACTTCATTTCTGCACTTCCATTTTACAAATCTCTCCCACCTCTACCATGACTACCAACATTGCCATCACTATCACCAACACAAACATCACCACCTACACTATACAGTTTCCCATACCCAGTGCTTTTTATAGCCATTTTGGAGAAGATTCCCCACTTCCAGGCTTTTATTGAACTGGCAGAATCCTTAGCACTGGGCAAAATGCTTATTGGTATTTTGTGTGCCACTATGTTCTAAGTTCAAATTCTGCCAAAGTCAACTTTACCTTTCATCCTTTTGGGGTCGATAAATAAAGTACCAGTTGAGTACTGGGGTCGATGTATTGTTAGCATGCTGGGTGAAATGCTTAGCAGCATTTCATCTGTCTTTATGTTCTGAGTTCAAATTCCACCTCGGTTAACTTCGCTTTTCATCTTTTTGGGGTTGATAAAATAAGTACCAGTTGAGTAATGGGGTCAATGTAATCAACTAGCTTCCTCCCCCAAAATTGCAGGCTTTGTGCATTTAGTAGAAAGGAAAAAAATAACATTTGAGCAAGGAAAAAATATTCAAGCGAGGTCATTGCCATTGCCACTGGACTGGTTCCTGTGCAGGTGGCACGTAAAAAACACCATTTGAGCATGGCCATTGCCAGTACTGCCTGACTGGCCCTCGTGCCGGTGGCACATAAAAACACCCACAACACTCTCGGAGTGGTTGGCGTTAGGAAAGGCATCCAGCTGTAGAAACACTACCAGATCAGATTGGAGCCTGGTGCGGCCATCTGGTTCGCCATTCCTCAGTCAAATCATCCAACCCATGTTAGCATGGAAAGCAGCCGTTAAACAATGATGATGATAATTATTATTATTTTTTTTTTTGCTCTTCACTTGTTTCTCATAATAACTATTGTTAATGATTTTTCTGTAATGATGGATAATAGTCTGGGTTATTAGTTATGATTAATTAAAATTTTTGTTTTAAATTAATTTCATCTGATGCAATTTTTTCCTCAAAAACAATTGTTTTCATGTTCAGTTTTTTTCCTACACATCTTTTTAAACGAATCTTTTCTCTCTCAACCATTACTTACAAATTTCTATTACAGATTATAAAAAGCCTCCAATTACTTACAAGGATTATTTGCCCCACCAACTGAAACATCGTGGCACGAAAAGTGGTTTTTACTTATCACTACCAAAATTGCAATTGAATCCATTTGCAACCGAAGACTCTCCGAAAAAAAAAACTGGAAACGATCTTCCATTCATCTCATTAGAGAAAACGCCAAAGTATTTTGTCCCATCTCTGTCTTTAGCTTCACCATCTAGATGAATATCTCAAAATAAACATTATTTTACATTGATTTGTAGTCTTTTCACAATTATTGAAAATATGGTATATATTTTTTTATCGTATTTTAGAGGGGAACAGTTTGCTGTTAGCTATACGATAGCAAACTGAGTTGTTGGGATGCTTGCCTTAAGGTTGGAAACCATATAATTTGTGCCCTGTTACTAGTGATGTACTGGAGCATTGGTCAGGATCCCAAACTCTCAGTATCTTGATGTTATCATTGAGGAAAGGAGGTACATGTTACTGATGTAGTCAAAAGGAGCACTGCATAATTTACATCTAATTGTGCAGTTTGCAATACTGAAATGGAATTCTCACTTGGAACTTCTGCAATCAGCTGGAGTTTAGTCTAATGACAGAGATGATAGAATTCTTTAACACATTTGTAAAATTAACATAGATTACAGTACATTGTGATGATAATTTAAGAAAAGTAGCTATTATTGACTTACTGTTATCAACATAATGAGAACTACAACTACCATTGTCATTAATAGCAGTATAGCCATGTTACACATTCTCAATATTTCTAATTACCGTAAATCCTCGAGTATAATCTGCATTTTTTTCCCAAAACTTAAAGGTCAAAATCCTTAGTGTGTACTATATACAAGGTTAAAAATGAAAATTATTTTCTAAGCAATGTTCAAGTCTCTATTTGTTGTCCGGCAATGTTTATTCAGACGCATTTTGTGATGTCGGGTGCGAAAATACCTTAAGCTAAGCCTGAAAGCAATGAAGTCATAAAAGAATCATCCATAACTTGCAGTAAGCAACATCTATTAAACGTTATTACTGTTATTTCTTTATTTTCTGCAAACAAAATGCACAAAAAGGCTACACATTTGCATTATGTTATATGTACTATAATAATAAAGGACATTACCGTATACAGTTTTACAAACCAAGGACGTTATATAGACCTCCTTGACTCAAGTTAGAGAAGGGGTGTGTATTATACACAAGGTTTAGGTTTTTCAGAGGTACAGCCCCCTAAAAATCCCCTGCGTATTATACTCAAGAGCGAACTATACTAGAGGATTTACGGTATTACCAAATAATTATTTTATTTTAGAACATGGTAACACAAACATTTTTTATTTGATAACTTGATCTTCAAAGATGAGACCCACTTGGTTGATTGATGTTATGCTTGATCAAGTTCAAGTTGACAGTTGCAGGAAAAAACATAAACAAGTAGAAAATTCCATGTACTCAGACACAGACTGTGGGAGGGTGGGTTATGGACTGTTCTTGATTTTCTCCTTGCTTCTTTGGTTTTAATGACTAGGCACTTGCTTCCATCTGCCCTGTCCCAGAAAATGGAGAACACATCCAGTGACACATCAGTCAGGGCTTCCACCAGTAACAGCTTCCTCACAAGCCCATTTCTAGGTAAGACTGGCTACCCTCATTACTTTGTTGCAGTTCTTATCCATCTGGAGGTCGGGACCAACAACAATGACGCTGTCTGATGGCATTGATCTCCCTCCCCAGGTGCCCAGCTACAAGCACACTGACTTGGCATTAATTTTGGTCCCTGCAGCTGACTTATATTCCTTTAGAATGGGTCTGACCATCTCCACTTAGGAGGCATCCGACACCATGATGGTGACATTCTCTGCTTATGTTGACACCACCCTCTAATATCTAATCATGAGCAGAAGTAGTGGGGGAGCATTATGGTCATGTGTTAAGAGGAATTCTTTGGGGTTTGAATAATTCACCCCTGGAAACATGGGTATTTCGTTCAGCATTCTTAAACAATCCTTATTCAGGGACCTTTTGAGCGGGATGGGCTACTCGACCTGAAGAAAATTCTGACTGAGCCCCATCTGCGAGGTCATACACTGTTTATCTGGATATGAGATCAGCATGTTAAGCACATATGGTTGTAATGCATGTGTCTAGTGTGCCCATATGAGAGACGGGTAGTCATGATAGCTATACTGAGCTTAGTATATTTTACTCCAGTGTCGCTTTGATGGTATGTGCTACTCTCTTATTCAATAATAAGATTTCTTTTATTAGCTATTAAGGAATAAACGAGGGGTCATCACAAGGACAATTTCCAATACTTGTAACGGAAGTTACTCAAAAGACAAGGTGAAAGAAATGGGGGAAAATGGTGAAATGAGATAAAAGTATACATAGTATATAAAGTATGTGATAACATGAATGATGCATTCTCATGATACTCTAATTAGGGTCAATCATGGGACTTCACAGATCCAGAATATCCCTGACCACCAAAGTTGTTCATAAAAAGTGAGGCAAGCTGGACAGCCTTGTCCAGTCTATGCGGATTTTTGCAAATGATATCAAGATGGAGTCTGGACTCTCAAAATGTGCTACAATGAAAGCTTGTCAGGACAGAAGGCATATGTATGTCAAGTGGTGAACAGATGAGGGCTATTGAACCTGAATCCGATTATAAATACATAGGAATACTCGAGGCAAATGGAATTAAACACCACTATATAAAAGAAAAGACAAAGAAAGAATCACTGAAGTGAGTGAGAAAAATATAGGCCTTAATGCTGAACGCTAGGAACCTAATTTCGGCTATAAACTCGCGCGCAGTTGTTCGGTATGGCGCTAGAATCCTGAAGTTGACAAGAGGAATTAAAGGAGTTGGACAGGAAGGCAAGAAAGCTCTTAATGATGCATGATGCCCATCAACCACGTGCAGACACTGTTCACCCATACATGAAGAGAGCAAATGGAGGAAGGGGATAGATAAGTGTGGAAGACTGCGTGCGCATCGAACTCAGGAGCTGAATGAGATAGCTATCTCAAAGTAAAGAGACCTTGCTAGTTAAGAATGAGGGAACATTGAAAGCAAAGTAAAGGGGGAAAACAATAGAAAAGTACAAAAAGGACATGGAGAAGCATTACGCCACAAGGGATTACACAATTAGTTCCATGTAGCCACAACTGAGGTTGCTGGAAAACATAGGTGGGATTGGCTGAAGAAAGGAACACTGAAAAAAGAGAGGAGCACTATTTTGGCAGCGCAAGGCCAAGCTTTGGTTACGAAAGAGCAAGTAACTCCACTGGGCCGTATCTGTAATAGAGTGGACAAAAGCATTGCCCATATCGCGAATGAATGCCCTAGATTTGTTTAAAACTGCTATAAGTCGTGGCGACATGATGAGGTAGCGAAAGTACTACATTGAAAACTGTGAGAAGTGGCGGATAGAAAGAGACAAGACGTGGTATGACCACAAACCGCAGAGTGGCGAAGTCGGAGACTAGCAAAATCATCTGGGATTTTCCATTCCAAACAGATCAGGTGCTAGAATATAACAGACCGGACCTAGTGGTGGTGGACAAGATGCATCACATGTACTATATAGATGATGTTGCATGCCCCTTTGACCTACGAAATAGTCAAGGGGGAAGGCGAAAAAATAGATATATATCTACAATCATTTTAAGTACGAATTAGTCCGGCTATGGAAAATGAAGAAGGTGAAGATAGTGCCAATTATTGTTGGTTCCTTGAGAACAGTATCAGAAGGCATCAAGAGGAATATAAAGGAAATCGCAATAAAGTGCCCCGTAGAACTGTTACAAAAGTTTTGCCTCCTTGGCTCGGCCAGAATAATCAGGAAAGTATTAGATAGTTGAAAAGAACAGATAGCATGGTACAGTAGGCTGCAGGCAGCAAGCCCGCTACGCATGCAAGACTCCAGGAGTTACAACAAGGCCTGGGATAAAAAGAACGAATAATAATATCTAAATTTAGCATAAAATAAGATGACACTTTGTTACATACCCAGCAAAGGTGCGTGTTTAATAATAATAATAATGATAATAATAATAATAATGATAATAATAATAATAACAGCAACAATAATAGTATACCCAAAAAGCTATACTTACAGGTTGTATGTGCCTAGGAACAAGGAAGGAAGAGGCCTTATATGATGCAAGATCTGTATGTATTGTCAACAAGAAAAGTCTGGGATGGTACATCAAACAGCAGAGTCAATCCTTGCTTGCTGCTGTTAGAATTAACAAATCACTGCCTATCGAAAATGTGATGCACCCAGAAAAATTTATGAAACAAGACGAAGAAAGAATAAACAATGGAAAAATGAAATCACTGCATGGGCAATACTTCAGAAAAATCCAAGGAAAAGACAAGACCAACACTTGCAGATGGGTAAGAAAAAGTGAGCTGAAATGATGCATTGAGGCATTGATATGCATGACCCAGGAATAAGCTCCGAGAACTAATTACACCAAGTTCCAACTCGTAGCGAATCGCCCCTATGTAGGAAAAACAAAGCAATCTCACATATTGTGAGTGAGTGTAGCAAGCTGGCCCAAAAGTAGTACAAAAGGAGACACGATAAAGTAGTTAAATTTGTTCACTGGAGGCAGTATGGAAAGTACGGCCTGGACAGAGCACGGAAATGGTACGAACGTGAACCAGGCGTCACAGAGAACAATAGGTATATGATACTGTGGGATATCCAAGCTTACAATGTGCAGAAAGAGACCCAACAGGCTGCTGTCCGCTCTTACAGAATCAACCCGAACAAACAAAACCCAGCGCTCTGAGAAGTGAAGCCATAATAAAAAGAGTGCAAACCTCCGCCAGGGCAACACCAATGTCCTCTCGACGATTAGCCAG
>NC_042999.1:86889286-86897679 GCF_006345805.1 Octopus sinensis
TGTTATATGGAATTCAAAAAGTGCCCAAGGATGTTGTTGGAAAGATGGTGGATAATTTTGTAGGTGTCTACCAAGTTAGTTGTCAGACGTTTGAGCTTCGGTGTGTCCATACCTAGGGAAGCAAGACGTTCAGAGTATGGTAGATGATGCCTGATGGCGAGCATTCGTTTCGTTGCACGTTTCTGAACAGTTTCCACAAGATTTATATGCTGAGCAAGGGAGGGGTTCCAGACTGGTGAAGCAAATTCTAAGTGTGGACGTCCATTGTCATATACAGTTTTAAATGAATAGCTGGAGAGCAGCTGACAAAAGTCTTATTGAGTGATGCTAGGACACCCTCAGCGATCTTAGAGATATGGTTTGTCCAACGCAGATCGCTGTTTATAATAATACCCAGATCACCTTCATTGGAAGACTTCTTGAGATTGGTGTTGCTGGGGGAGTATGTAAAGGCTGGGTTTTTCTTGAACCAGCTAAATTGAATGAAAGCAACAATTATAAGTGAATCAACATTCCTGCCCCAGCTGAAACAGTTATCCAAAATATTGTGAATTTATATAATTGTATTTATTTCAACGTAAGGTGTACTAGCCATCTGAATGTGGCTAGCCACTGGAGGTGGGGTGTTACTGATGCTTTTAGCCCCAGGCGATCAACGTCACCAGATGGACTTTAGACACAAAATTTCAGTGCCCTTGTGTTATTTGCAAAGGGAGGTCATCCTCCCTCGAAAACCTAAGTGATACATACGAACTATAGTTTCAAGGTAAACACCGGTTTTCGATGAAGGAGACTCTCTGCAAATAATATTTAACGTTTTTCACAGCAACCACAGTCACTGATTTAGAAAAACTGTCTGAAAGCATTAATAAATCTCTGAACAAGATATAAACAGTAACCGCTCGACAACGTAAGGTGTACTAGCCATCTGAATGTGGCTATTTCAGGTATTAATAAACCCAAGTAAGACCGTGTACAGCTGTTATTTAAGTATACAAAGTACACGCTGCCTTATAAATAAGTACTAAATAGTGTTTATAAATAATAAGCTGGGGAGAATATTGTAAAATTTCTTTCGGCCACTTGAAGTATTTCAAATATTCACCAAATATTCACAAAAGGCGTAGGAGTGGCTGTGTGGTAAGTAGCTTGCTTACCAACTACATGGTCCTGGATTCAGTCTCACTGCGTGGCACCTTGGGTAAGTGTCTTCTACTGTAGCCTCGGGCCGATCAAAGCCTTGTGAGTGGCGTTGGTAGACGGAAACTGAAAGAAGCCCGTCGTATACACACACACACACATATATATATGTATGTATGTATATATTTGTGTGACTGTTCTCCCAACATCGCTTGACAACCGACGCTGGTGTGTTTACGTCCCCGTCACTTAGCGGTTCGGCAAGAGAGACCGATAGAATAAGTACTAGGTTTACAAATAATAAGTCCTAGGGTCGATTTGTTCGACTAAAGGCGATGCTTCAGCATGGCCGTATTCAAATGACTGAAACAAGTAAAAGAAGATAAAAGAAAGATAATTTTCAAAAAATGTAGTCTTGCATACTGATGACGAAAATCGCATTTTTTTTCCTACGTGGCTGTGTGGTAAGAAGCTTGCTTACCAAACACATGGTACCAGGTTCAGTCCATCTGCCTGGTATCCTAGGCAAGTGTTTTCTAATATAGCCTCGGGCCGACCAAAGCCTTGTAAGTGGACTTGGTCGATGGAAACCGAAAGCCTGTGGTGTATATATATCTGTGTGTGTTTTGTGTGTGTGTGTGTGTGTGTGTGTGTGTGTGTTGTGTGTGTGTGTGTGATGGACTCTTCTGTCGAAGACGTATGAGCGTTCAGCAGTACTGAAAGGGGTCCATAGATAAAAAATGGTTGAGAACCCCTGGTCGAAGCCATCACATACTGCAACCTTCGATATTCTATACAAAATAGGTTCGATCAATAGGAAAGTAAATAATTGCATTTTATTAAAGTATAGCCTTAAAATCCATTACAATTATTTCTCAGTAATCAAAATATGATTTAGAATTAATGCATTTTGTTTTTTGTATCTGGTTTGCAAGATTCTTTATGTGAATTTGGCAGATGGAAACCACGTGGGAGCTTGTTGTGTGTGTGTGTGTGTGTGTGTGTGTGTGTGTGTGTGTATGGTGCATTTGTGTTTGTCCCTCATCATCGCTTGACAACCGATGTTGGTTTGTTTACGTCCTCATAACCTAGCAGTTCTGCAAAAGAAGCCAATAGATTAAGTGTATGATTTTTAAAAAATTAGATAAATCCTGTTCAACAAAACCTTTCAACGGCGATGCCCCAACATGGTCACAGTCTAATGTGTGAATCAAGTTAGAAATAAAAGGTGAAGGTAGGGTTCCTTGAGGAAAATAACGCGAGAAAGTTATACATTAGTGTCAGGATTTCTAACATTGGCACATGTAAATAGATTTTGGTAATAACTCAAATAGATTCCATTATTCCGTTTTTGTATTTAATTTGCTATTGTGATGTAAACACGTGTGGTTACATTATAATTGATGGATAGAAAAAATTTCGCTGTATTTTGGGAGGGTCATTATGACAATAATAAACTCACACTGGTTTAATTTCACTTCTTTATTCATTAGTCAATTCGTCTGTTATTTATTCAATTAATTGGTCGCTTGCTTAATCAGTCGGTTAAATAGTCAATCAGTTGTCAAAGTCCTTTCGTCGCCATTCACGGCTTCATCAATGGCACGTGCTTTCTCCTCCTGGTCTGTATCAAATCAATCAATTGACTGATTGTTTAACCGACTGATTAAACAAGCAATTGATTAGTTAGTAAAATAACTAAACAGTTAATTAATTAAGGTGAAATCGAACCAGTGCGTGTTTTTCTTTTTTTTTTTAATTTTATTATTATTGGAGTAATGGCCCTCAAAATAGACAAATAATTCCACTATTTGAGTGGTAGACTTTTACGAACTGAAAATGATAAGACAAAAACGAAATAACGTGTCGTTGTGGTTTGAATTCCGAATATAAGGAAATATAAATCCTTTAACTCTACCGACTCTGTTGGTCCATTCCTTTTAACGATGTTTAAAATAATAATTTGTAACATAAAGAGAAGTTTACGAATTCTAAGTTAGGGACTAGTTCATGAAACCAATTCCAGTATTTGTCTGCTAATTTGTTATCATCCCCAAATGGATGAAAGATACAGTGGATATCAGTAGGATCTGAACTCTAGATACAAATGAACGTAAATAAATAGCGCGGTTTTCCCCCTCGACATTCTGCCACACCCGCTGCCTGTTTTAGTATATTTAATAAACTTTTCTGCTATAGGCGCAAGGCCTGAAATTTGCGATTGGAGTTGTAGGATGAGTGGAGTAAGTCTATTACATCGACTCCAGTGCCCAACTGTGACTTATTTTATCGGCCCCCTAAAGGATTAAAGGCAAAGTCGACATTAGCGGAATTTGAACTCAGAACGAAAAGCCAGAAGAAATGCTGTTAAACATTTAATCCAGCTTGCTAACGATTCTACCAGCTCGCCGCCTTTTAAGGCGTACTTAATGAAAGCGTATTGCTATAATTAAATTAAAATTAGCCTGAAAAGATTGAAAAAGGAATTAAGATGGTTTCCAACTTTTCAAACTTGTCCAACAAAATACCCGAAAAAAGAACTGGATGTATGAAAACTTTATTTTTCATAAAAAACATCACGACCAACGTACTTGCAACAAGATAGTCCTCCTCGATATTTTCTTCAATGTGAAGTGCGAAGGATGCTTTGTCAAGCTAAGAGGCGTGCTCTATGTCACGAAGGAGCAAAAGCTGTTCGATGCAGGCGGCAACAAAATTACAATTGAGTCTTTGGCAGACCATGATGAGTGCGTATTGTTCAATTCCAAGTAGATACATGCAGCTTTCCACTAGCTTGGCTGTTTGGAATGAGTGACGAACCAGATCAGCGGATGGACTTGCTGCAAATCTCGACAGCGAAAGTGAAGAGTTGCAAAAGGCTGATAACAGCCGCTGAAATATGGGAAGCAATGACTAGCTGTATGAAGGGCAAATCGCCTGGTTTTGATAATCTGCGCTACGGACTTTACACCTTCATGCCAGACTTGTTCGGTGACCTTTGGGTAAATGTTTACCGAAAAGGCAACAAAACAGATGAGTTCCCAATTCTATGGAATGGTGGCGTTTCTAAGAAAAGTTCCGAATAAGAGGAGCTAGAATAAGTATCTAGCATGGATGGGGTCCTGATCATCTTACAAGAATCGAAATTTTTCGATAGAGTCGACCACCGATACACTGTTTTGGTTCCGTATAGAGAGGCTGGGTTATTACATCTGCTCAGTGGTCAGAGTAAATGGCTACCAGAATCGTTCAGTAGCATGTTCTCTGTGCGTCATGGTTGTCCTGTATAGACGCTTCTGTATTTACTGACTCTAGAGCCACAACTGCAGGAACTAGAAACTTTGAAATGTGTGTGGACGTCACTGTAATAGTGCCAGATGCCAAGTATATCGAAATGATGAGCACTATTATAAGGGAATACGAAGCGGTGAAAGAAGCCAAAATTAGCCAGGAAAAGTCAATGAATCTGGAACTAGGCAACTGGAGACGCAAATCCATGCTGTCCAACAGCCTCATGGGACGCTGGATGAACAGACTGGTTATATTGCTTGGGGTCTTGTTTGGTCCATATATTCAGATGGGAAAGAACTGGCTCGAGGTAAGGTGCAAGGCTCTCACTCTCAGAAACTGGCCCAGAAGTTATCTCTGAAGGGTCGGGCATATTTGACGAACACCTACATTGCTCCTGACATTTTTACCTCCTGACCGTCGTGCCTTGCTCCGGTTCACGTCTAGAGCATCTGGTCTTCGGCTTTTTGCGGAAGTCATGCATTCTACTTGTCAAATAGCCCATCTGCTGTCAACACTCGCTACGTGGAGGCCTGGGTATGACGTGGCTAATGATGCGCAGACATGCACTGAGGTTACATCTCCAGCGTTTACTGAACAGTGAACACATGTGGTCACTGATTGTCAAACAGTTTTTCTCTCAACTCTTCTCTGCAAAAGAGCGGCAGTTCTGGGTCAAGAGCTAGAGCGCCTGGCATCTAGAATGCAGTTTAATTCTCAGAGCTTCTGCATTGGTATTCTGTAGAGGATTAGTGGCGAGCAAAAGCGACGACGTTCTCGGGAAAACTCTGAGCCTCGAAGAAAATCAGCAGGGTGATCCGATCTAGGGGACTTTTAGTCCTGACTTACGGATAATTTCCAGAAATCCTTAGGGTGGCAGTGCTGATCGCGAGCATTGCCGATTTGAGATAAACTCTAGAAATATCACCAGCCGGTCCTGTCCGAGTTGTGCGCAGAGCAATGAACCCATTCTATAGGGAATCGTGCTGTGTTCGTACATTGCTGACTTGTGTACTACTGTTGAACAGCTGCCATCACGTGTGGAACGGATCCGGCTATCAGTAGAATTCATTATGAAGATCGTCGCTCTCTTTCTTTGGACAGAAAATACAGGCTGTTTGTATTTGTCTAGTGGCCATGGCGAAAAAGGTTGTGTGGTGGACAAGCTTGAAAGAGCTGAAGACAGTACTTTCTTTTTTTGGCCAATGCCTCATCAACTTTTTCGAGATTCACTTGAAAAGAAATCCGAAGATTGTGGGGTGGGAAAGTTAGCTCCTAGCAAATTCGTTGAAAGGAAGATGAGAGGAACGAGCATGAGCCGAATGGATGGGCCTTTTATGAGTATACTTTTTCCATAATTGGAGGGGAACAACATGGAATGGGTGCATTGCTTTAGTGGTTAGTGGGGTATCCACGAGTAACACTCGGAGGTCCTTCTGCCACTGAGGAATATTCCTCGTTTAAAATTTTCGTGTAACCAAGTTGTTTTTGTTTACATTTTGTTTACATGCATAAACTCGCCTCTGTTTTTATAACCTTGTCGCTGTAATCTCCTCGTTTGTGTGAGCCCTGGTGGCTAATAAAGAAACCATCACCACCGCCATCATCATCATCGTCATCATCATCATCATCATCATCCTTATCACCACCATCATCATCATCATCATCATTATTATTATTATTATTATTATTATTATTATTATTATTATTATTATTATTATTATTATTATCATCATTATTATATCTTTACATCTTACCTCTACACTTTGCCTATTCACTGAGATAAGAAGTAGGGATTAGAGGTCTTTTTTTTTCGGCTCTTTATGTTTTTATTTTGTTTTGTTTATTATCTATTTTCTCGAGTGTCGCCTTCCCCTTCCCCTTTGTTTATCTATATTTTCTTAATTCTGTATTTCCCCTCACCCAGATTTTATTCTTTTTCCTTTTTTTTCTTTTTCTTTTTTTTTTTTTTTACCTTTGCTACATTTTAACATCATCCCACGTACATTTTCTTTTTCTTCTTTTTTTTTCTATCTTTTCTTTTCTTTTCTTAAGTATTCCTCTTTCAATATTTCAGCCTCTGATGTTTTCTACAGATTACTGTCCGTCCATTCTCGTGTTATTTTAACTCGTTTCTAGCGCTCCCTAGTGATTGACATTAAGATGTCTCGCTAATGTCAGTCATTGTTGCTGTCAATCCGACAGAAATACGCACTGTCTCATGAAAGTTGTTTAAAATAGGTTAGCTTTAAGTGAATTTAGCGGGGCGGAAGACACAAAGAATGTCGGTTGTCTCACCTAATACTCTCCTCCAGGAGGGAAAGAACTTTTAACAATTCATCTGCTCAAGCGGAACTCACTGTTGTAATCGGATTTAAAAGGTCTGCTGTGCCAGAAAACCATTTCTTTATTACTGTGTCTTACTCTCTTGTTCCCCCGTAAGCTATCCTAAAGGGCGGGCGCGAATAAAATGAGAAGAAAACATGATCTTTTATATTACAAGGTGAACATGCTGATATGAAACCTGTTTTTAAAACATTTTATTGTAATTTTATTATTGTTATTATCATTATTATATTATTATTATTATTATTATTATTATTATTGTGTTAAAAATATCAGATCACCAGAGTAGTTCTGTTGCTCATCACTCTCTATAGAAATTTATTTATTTATTTATTTATTTATTTATTTATCATCTCTTTTGCGAAGATCATTTTCCTGGGGTGGGGATAAATAGCATTATATTAGTGATAACTGCTAGATCACACCCTAACCACTACTGAACTGTAATGATTGTTTATACAAATTTGCATCAATTTTGAATCCATGCTCACATATAAATATACACACACATGCACACACACACACACACACACACCACACACACACACACACACACACACACACACACATTCACACCCATCTGTACACATACAAACGATAAACAACATTAAGTAGGCTTAGTTAACCAACAATATACATACATCAAATCATTTTGTCTCAGCTGGCTCCAAAGAAGCGCCATCATAAGCTGGAATAGAAGACAGAATGCCACGCTATAAACTTGAAGGTAAAACAAAAAAAAGAGTTATTTTGTTATTCTTATTTGAATTATTATCAGAAACACAAAGAATATTGGGCAACCTCAACGAAAATAATGATCATTATCTATAATTATCATTTATAATAACAATTCTGAACACTTTTGTAACAGAATGCCAACAAATTTCGTTTCTTAAATTTCTTTAAATTTTAGTGGTTATCTGATATATTTTCAGTACTGGATTTTTCTTTCTTTCTTGTAGGATATCTCTACCTCTCTCTCTCTCTCTCTTTCTGTAAAGTAAATCAGCCATTTAACCGCAGGATATTTGCCAGTATAGTCGCCACTGTATAAAATATGAAATCATTTTGAATAAAAATTTTAAAAAAAAACTGAAATAACATTTACCAGCAAAAAGATAAAATAACAATATAAATTCGTTAAATATTTAGAAATCACAAATGCAATAAATCTCTCTTTAAAAAAAAGAGAGAAAAGCATTAGAAGTTTTCAGAATATTTATTATTGATTAAATTTTCTCTTAGAATGTGATGCTGTCTGATACAATTCTTAAACGAGAACAATAGCAAAATTGAAAACAATAAAGTTTGGCTATAGCATATGGGGTAATATTTAAGATGTACTCCGTACAATATATTTGTAATAGGGTGTGTGTGTGTGTGTTATATTATATATATCATATAAAAACTAAATCATACCTAAACGTTCAAGAAGCAAATACGCACACAAACTTATTTTATCGATATATACACACAGCTCTACAGACACTGACATATAGCACACACACACATAGATACATACATTCATTCATATATACATGTGTGGTGTGTATTTATATATATATATGTGTATATATATCTTTATATATAATATGTATATATTATATATATATATGTAT
>NC_042999.1:86897779-86900279 GCF_006345805.1 Octopus sinensis
GAACCCAGGGTAAACCTATAGACCGGCCATTATCTATCTATCTATCTATCTATCTATCTATCTATCTATCTATCTATCTATCTATCTATCTATCTGTCTGTCTGTCTGTCTGTCTGTCCGTCTATCTATTTATCAATCTATGTATGTATGTATCTATCTATATATATATACATATATTTGTGTGTGTGTGTGTGTGTGTGTGCGTGTGTACAAAGATCGGCCCGGAACATATGTGCCTAAAAAGTTGAACAATGAAATCGCTTACTCACAAAATACGTAATACGCGAAAACTTCTACCACAACGTTTGTAACATTATGTTTTTTTAAAATGACTATTTTAAATAGTTAATACATTCTTTTTAAAAAGTCGTTCTTTAAATATTGTGATTGTATCAAGTATTTTTCGCAAAAACTTATACTCCAGCATTGCCGCAGTCAAAAGACTGAAACAAGTGAAAGAGTAAAAGAATATTCGTGCAAACACACACACACACATTTTACATTTTTGTATGTATGTATGTTTGCGTGCATATATATATATATATATATATATATCGAGCGTAGGCTCGAAACGTTAAAGACTTTTTCACTTCCCGAGCGTTATACTAATACATGTTTGTTGTCTACACCTCGTCTTTTATTTTTTTGTGAATTCTTTCTCTCTCTCTCTCTCTCTCTCTCTCTCTCACTCTCTCTCTCTATATATATATATATGTATGTACATTATATGTATTATGTAACATACTTGATACGATGTAAATCATATATATGATATATACTCCCACCCCATTTATATTAATATGAGTTTAAGGGGGATATATTATCCGGACAGATACCATAGTGGCTCTCAGTTATGTTCCCGGTTACGTTAGTATTTAATGTCTATGACTACTAGGAGTTGTCACTCATGCTGTAAATTCATCCCAGGAATAATTCCGTGTTCGCTTTTCTGAATGGTTATTATTTTCTGGAGTGCATATGAGCAATAACTATAACAATATAGAATATAGAAACTTGTTGATCCTCAAAATTTATTTTACAATTACATACACCATATTTTTTTATAGTTTCAGATTCAAAACAACCTCCCCTCACCTCTCACTGAACTGTAACCAACAAACAACTAACTGTATTCAGTTCGCTTCGAGACTAGCTGGACAGACCCTGGACGAAGCTGTACAGAAACTTTTGCCCGGTTGCATGTGCAACAGCCCATACTCTGTACAGTAGAAACATGTGTAGGTAGTAATAACCATAAAAATATGCTGTATAAAATTGTAAAATAAAAGGAAATAAATTTGAGTATGAACAAGTTTCCATATACTGTATTGTTAGATTACTGGTTTTACATATATATATATATATATATATATATATATATATATATATATATATATATATATATATTATATATATATATATATACATATATATATATATATTATTACTCTTCTACTTGTTTTAGTCATCTGACTGCGGCCATGCTGGAGCACCAGTAATAAATATATGCCCAAGCACTCACATCCACACATACACGCATATACAGACACGAGCACACAACATATATACATAAATTTCACTTTAATTTTTTTCTTATCTGTATGTTTTCATTACAGTTGGTTCGGGACAACGTCGATTCTTCTGGATATAAATTGTTATCGTTATGCTTAACACCCTTACTTTATATTAAGTGGTCGTGATTTACTTAGACGTTATCACCAGGTTCTAAAAATGGTATCAGATATATGACTTCTTTGCCACGCGATTATTTTGAGATATATTGATAAAACATTCACACAAGCACATATATATACGCATGCATATATATACGGGGGCTGGACAAAATAATGGAAACACCTTTAAATTTCAAACAAATACTACGGGGTAGGACCGCCTTTGGCTGTAATTACAGCTTGAATTCTACAAGGTATGGACTCGTACGAAGTTTGAATTGTTTCCAAAGGAATTTTTGTCCATTCTTCAGCTAAAACAGTCTCCAGTTCTTATAGTGATGATGGTGGAGGATATCGACTCCTTGTTTGTTCTAAAATGCACCATAAATGTTCGATAATATTGAGATCTGGGGATTGTGGTGGCCAGATAAGATGTTCAACTTCACTAAAATGTTCCTCGTGGCATTCAGTAACAACTTTAGCAGTGTGAATTGGTGCATTATCTTCCTGAAAGATTGCGTTTCCCTCTGGTGAATTTGATCAGATAAAATGCTTAAATAGTCTTGACAATTAATTCTGCCGTGAAGGGAAGCCATTGGGCCGGCGTATTTTCAAGATATAGCCCCCTAGATCATCACAGATCCTCCTCCATGTTTAGCAGTTGGAAGAAGGCAGTCTGGGTCAAATGCTTCTTTTGGTTGTCTCCACACGTATACTCGGCCGGTGGTCGGAAATAAGTGAAATGTTGACTCGTTCGAGAAAATAACATTCATCCACTGCTCTAGGGACCAATTCTGTAGGTTTTATTCCACTCTAAACGCTTTGAA
>NC_042999.1:86902779-86912779 GCF_006345805.1 Octopus sinensis
CGTTTTCTTTAGGGGACCAAAAACGTAACAGAAATTTAGTCACATGTGGGCATGATCCGAAAAGCTCTGTCCTTGTATTTAGACATGTGGTAGGGTCTAAGCTGCTTTTCCAGATAAGCCATCTCTCCATGTCGCATAAACCGCACCTTCCGCTGCCGTTAGTGTAGGGCTTACATCTGGCCAAAATCTTCCATTGTATGTTATAATCGACACCTTTATCTCTTAAAGACCAAATATGATTGGATAATTGTGTCGCTTTTCTTTGTTCCAGTGCCTAAAGCTCAAAGGGTGGTTATTGAATCTGGCCTTGAAATTACCCTCTGTCAGGCCCACGTATTTCTCGTCGAAACGGTGTCTTTAGTGGTTATAGAGTTTACGGTAGCTTCATATATGATGGTCTTGGACATGCAAGCTCCATTTAGCGGGCACAATTCTTTATTCCTGCATGAACAGCTGTTTTCTTCTTGTGTTTTTTGTATGTTATGATTGATTATGTTTTTAAAATTGGTAGTTGAACTAAAACTAATTTTTAGGTGGCCTTCAATATAGGTAAATATTTCCTAGCACTGATAGATAGACATTTTCCAGTTAACCATGCTTATTGGAAACTCTTCAATAGACACAATTTAAAAATTAGTTTTAGTTCAACTACCAATTTTAAAAACATAATCAATCATAACATACAAAAAACACAAGAAGAAAACAGCTGTTCATGCAGGAATAAAGAATTGTGCCCGCTAAATGGAGCTTGCATGTCCAAGACTATCATATATGAAGCTACCGTAAACTCTATAACCACTAAAGACACCGTTTCGACGAAGAAATACGTGGGCCTGACAGAAGGTAATTTCAAGGCCAGGTTCAATAACCACACTTTGAGCTTTAGGCACTGGAACAAAAGAAAAGCGACACAATTATCCAATCATATTTGGTCTTTAAGAGATAAAGGTGTCGATTATAACATACAATGGAAGATTTTGGCCAGATGTAAGCCCTACAATAACGGCAGCGGAAGGTGCGGTTTATGCGACATGGAGAGATGGCTTATCTGGAAAAGCAGCTTAGACCCTACCACATGTCTAAATACAAGGACAGAGCTTTTCGGATCATGCCCACATGTGACTAAATTTCTGTTACGTTTTTGGTCCCCTAAAGAAAACGGATAGAACATGCTTTCTGTGTTATGTCCCAAGAAGATTTTATATATTTATATATTTTTATATATTTTTATGTATTTTTATATAATTTTTATGACGAAAAATGCGAGCGATGTATAAGTACGCAGGCAAAGCAGAGTTATAACAGAGTAATTTCCCTTCATTTTTAACGGTTTTTTTACATAACGTTTTCAAATAGCCAGATAACCGAAGAGATGGTGTTGTGGATTTCCACTTCGGCATCTGAAACTCAGAGTTTTATCTTGACTACCGAGTAATGTAACATATTGTATAGATAAATTTCCTCTATTTACATAATATTGAGGTCTCTTTCTTTCTTTTGTTATCTTACCGTTTATATATATATATAATATATATATAATATATATATAGTTTATTTTAAGCAGCAGAAAATTCAACAAAATCTGTTTTTCTCGTTGCCGTTCATCAGACAGTTTTTGCTAGAATGGAACCGATACGGTGCCCCAGCATGGCTACAGCTCATAAGCTGAAACTAGAATCAATCAATCAATCAATCAATCATATCAATTCAATCTAGACTCTTACAAACGCTACACCTTTAAAAAGAAATGGACTTGTTTGATTGGCCCTTTAGAAAAAACGGTCAATCTTCGAACGATAAACAAAAAGGTCAAAAATATATGTATATATATATAAAAAAACTTATAAAAATTATAAAATCCGAGGAAAAAACCTTACATTGAATAAAATACATATTGACGTTAATGAAGAAGAAAGTATAAATTAATGCATAGAAATTAAACCTGTTATAAATATTACACTGCAATACATATTTATATTAAAATGTACATATATATATCACATACACAAAAGGATGCGCGCAAACGCCATACATATACAGACGTATGAATATAAATCTAAATATACACATAAATGCATGTGTACATATATTCACGCAAACCATCTCGCACGCAAGTTAAAAATCATCTATGTAGCGATTCTCATATACTGAGTAAGGGGGGGGACGAAAGAAAGGAAGAGAGAGAAAAAGGAACGAAGGAGGGGTGGGGAAAAAAAACGAAATAAGAAAAAACGAAATAAGAAAAAATTATGTATACAAGCTGTGTAACGGCATTATTGGCATATATGGAGACAAGTATACAAACACAAGTTCGAATGGATACATATACATACAGTCGTGTATATGTGTGCTTAAGCACAAACATACTCTCACTTACACATACACAGATACGCATGCTTACAAATACATATCCTTGGCTATACACATACTTATATCAACATTCTAATTTTGACAACATTGCTTTAGCGTTTGTAAGAGTCTAGATTGAATTGATATATCGGTTCCATTCTAGCAAAAACTGTCTGATGAACGGCAACGAGAAACTCAGAGTAACAGATTTTGTTGAATTTTCTGCTGCTTAAAATAAAGCATATTACTCTACCACTGGTATTTGAGTACTCTTTTTTCCACCTTGTTTCACATTTATGTGTTTACTCCGGTATATATATATATATATATATATATAATATATATATATATATACACACACACATGCATACATACACATATATATATATATATATATAATATATATATATATATATATATATATATATATATACATATACAGAGAGAGAGAGAGAAAGAGAAAGAGAGAGTCTTTCTACGACTGTTTGTAGGTGTTACACGTTATTGCTATTTAGTGACTTGATCTGAGATCGTATGCTGAAGTACATCGAGATATCGAGATATCATGATGACCGTTTAAAAACACATATGCTGTCGGTGTATGACCGAATAGTGAAAACGTTCGCAACTTAACCACAGAGTTTCACCTTTGATCCTGCAACATGGAACCATGGGCAAATGTTATCTTCTACAACTTCGGGTTGACACACACTTCATGAGTGAAAATTGGGTGGATGGAATCCGTATAAAAGCTCATCGAGTGGACTTACCTGTAATTCAAAGCGTACATACTGTGTCGCTCAGATTCTGCTTGACAATTAACTTAGGGATACACGTATCTGTAGAATGTTCGTTCAGAAGGTAGTTCAGCTAATCAAACAAACGAATACTCATCGTCAAACAATGGAGATTCATCACCATCATAGTCATTCCAGTATGAAACTCTTATATATATATGCGATGTGTGTATGTGCTTAGGTCGTAATACAGGTCGATCATCATCATCATCATCATCATCATCATCATCATCATCATCATCAATGCTTAGCGGTATTTCGTCTGCCGCTACGTTCTGAGTTCAAATTCCGCCGAGGTCGACTTTGCCTTTCATCCTTTCGGGGTCGATTAAATAAGTACCAGTTACGCACTGGGGTCGATATCATCGAGTTAATCCGTTTGTCTGTCCTTCTTTGTCCTCTCCGTGTTTAGCCCTTTGTGGGTAGTAAAGAAATAGGTATTTCGCCCGTCGCTACGTTCTAAGATCAAATTCCGCCGAGGTCGACTTTCATCCTTTCGGAGTCGGTAAATTAAGTACTGGGGTCGATGTAATCGGCTATCCCCCCTCCCCCAAATTTCAGACCTTACGCCTATAGTAAAAAGGATTATTTATCTCTTAACTCATTTTGTATTTGTCTTGAATATATCTATTAAAAAAATGATTCTTAATAAACGTCATTTATAGACTTGAGTCGGGAAAAAGACATTTGGATTCGATGAATACAATATTTGAAAACTCTCCGAAAAAGTAAGATTTACGTTATCTATTATAGCTTGATAGACTGAGTCATTTCATAGTTTAGTATCTTAAACTGTGCCGGTAGTGCATAGCAAACTGCTGACCGTTTGTTTGACAACCAGTAAACCAGTGTCATTTCCCTTACATTGGATTAATTTTTTATTTAAAGATGAGAAATTTACGGTATGATACGTATTTATTTTAGTTTCTCGCTGGCAGCAGTTTTCAGTTAAATCTAAATATGATATCACAAACAAGATAGTATGCTATCAAATCTGGCATATGGTCAACAATTTTTAGGGACGTAGGGGTGAGTTGATTACATTGACTACATTACTTAACTGGTACTCCGAAAGGATGAAAGCAAAGGTTGACCTTGGCGGGATTTGAGATTAGAACGTAGAGTTCAGAGAAATGTTGCCATACATTTTGTCCGACGCTCTTAACTATTCTGTGGGTTCACTGCCTTCACAAACAAGATAATATAAAAGTAACATTAAAAGATCGTTAGTATCTTATGATGAGAACTGCATGGTGTTTGGTGGGCGAGTTTATTTAGTCATTTTGCAGAATCTACATAATGTAGAGAAATTTATGTTTCGATGATTGTTGGAGTTTGGCATTGTGAAAATGAAATAAATAAATATGTGTACAACTTACAAACATGTGGATTAGTTTACCGAGGGACTCAACTTATTTTGTTGTTGCTTAGCTCTGATTGGGTAGCCTTATCATGAAGGGTAGTTCAGCCGAAGCTATCCCATCTTTTTGATTATTTAGGACTACATCAGCCCATTAAAAACAGGTAAGGACTGTAGCCTTACCTTTTTAATGAGTTGAGCTAAGTAGACTCCTTCATATTCATGTAAGAGGATTCCATCAAATAATAGATCACTTTATTTATTTCTACTCTCGAATAAATGCAGTATAGTACAAAACTAAGGACCGTGTAGGAACTCGTAACTCTTTAGGTGTTATACTCCCACGTTATCCACTTGGTCATTGGTATACTGTACGACATAGTTGATATCAGTAGCATACCTAATAAGGGAGAAAGGGGAACGACCTCTCCCCACGAGCACATTTTTCAAAATTGGCACCTTTTCAACATTTTTTCAACTCTAGTTTTATTCCTTTTGTTAATTGCATGGTTTTGGAATAACTTACCGAAATCATAATTTTATTTGACTAACCTCCTGTATTTAAAATAATTAATTAGCACACGTTTTAAGATTTATGAGCTTACTGAAAAACTTATTATTGTGTTTTAATTTAAAATACATAATAACAATTATGTACTTTATTAAATGACTCTATCTTCCTCGAGTTTCGATTTTAAACACACAATTAAAATGCATAATCAATGAGTTAAAAATTGCTTTGTGTATGTCACAGCGCCTTTTTTTATGTGCTCGCTCCACGAAACTTTAAAATCTGGTTACGTTACTAGTTGATATAAGGGATTATCAGATATAAGGACTATCAAATATACAGTTATCAGATATAAAAAGATTTCGCGTTTTGGTTAATCTTTATCATAAGTGAAAATTGTACCACAAACAGCTGAAAAACGTCGTCTTTTTACAAGTCAGAAGAAAAGGGCAATGACTAATACTTTTAAAGGGCCTTTCAGATGGCTAAGGTGATTCGGTTAATGTTTGCCTTAAATTTCTATCTGTCGATGCTTCTGGAGGAAGTTTTGTAACAGAAGACGTTCCAGAGGGATGCAGCTCAGTGGAGGAGAGGTAGAATTATCCAATAAACTTGCGCATAGGTGGTACAGAATTTGCTTGTTCAGGAGACCAGAAGCCGTTTTTGTAATGTTGAGACAAATTTGGGATATGTTGGTGAATAAATGGTTGCCAAAAAGTGAGATGATATTTTGATCAAATCTCTCTCTCTCTCTCTCACTCTTCCTCCTCTCAGATATGAAAACAAAACTGCAGTGTGAATATAAAAAATAGGCAAAAGACATCAAAGTACATGATTGAGCGTGTGTGAGAAATAGAGAGATGAGCAGTGTATATACATATGTATGTGTGTATGTATGTATGTACGCATACATATATATATAAACACAAATATATGTATGTTTGTATATATATATATATATATATAATGTGTTTATATATATATATATATATAATGTATATATATATATACAAATATATGTACAGATATATTTATGTATATTTGCATGTATGCATGTATACATGTATACATGTATGCATGAATGTATGTATGCATGTATGTATGTATGTATGTATGTATGTATGTATGTATGTATGTATGTATAGTACCAATATAAGCTAGAACAACGTATTTCTCAGGGTTTCATTTCTGTATATCCCAGACAATGAACGGACGAAATGATAGTGATAAACATTTACACTCAGAACTGAAAGCCGTACGTCCGTGTGTGTGTGTGTGTGTGTGTGTGTGTGTGTGTGTGTGTATGCGTGCGCTCTTATGCTTGCGTGGTGTGTGTGTATATGCGTGTGTACTTAAACACACACACAGACATTTTTTCTTTAAGAAACGGGGTAAAGAGTACCCAACAGATGTAACAAAGTATTTTTATTATTGTCGTTTTCTATTACCCATGACTGTTGTGCACAGATATTTCAAGAAAAACTATCGCAACTGATATAGCGATAATGCTGTCTATAAGATATAAGTTACATATATTTCGAGAAGCATTCTAAAGAAATAAAAAATAAAAAGCAAAGTAATTTATCTATCGGAAATAGGGAAAGAGATCTTTAAGCCAAATCTTGTAGCATAGCATAAACCAGTGCTTTTCAAGCTTTTTGCTGGAGCGGAACCCCAAGGAAACATTCCACTGGCCCGAGGAACCCTTGTGCAATAATTTAATAGTCTTATGCACACATATCTGCACAGGAGACTTAAAAATTACTGCTGGTTTTAGCGGTTTTGTAACTTCTTGCGGAACCCCAAGACTGAACTAGCGGAACCCTGGTTGAAAACCACTGGCATAAACTAAGGATCTTGTTGTTTATAATCATTAGGACATTTTTCTGAAATTTTGTGGATGAGCTGTGTGAAACGGTTTAGCAGCAGTGATGGTGTGAGTGAAAGATTGTAGACATTCTGTTAAAATTAAGGATTTGCTTCCAAACATTACTGATATATTAAGCCAAAATGTTTTCAGTGAGAGCTTCTACAAAATCATCTGACTTTCTAGAAATAGAAGCTGAATTTTCTTGAAATCCCATCGCAAGTATACGTTAGACATTGTAGTCACTGATATACAAAAAAGATGGTATGTTACTTCTTGGAATGTCTTTGGTCTGCTTGTTCACTACTTATTATTGACAAATAATAATCCTTTCTACTATAGGCACAAGGCCTGAAATTTGTGGGTGGGGTGGGTGGTTATAGTCACTACATCGCTCCCCAGGGCTCAACTGGTACTTATTTCATTGGCCCCGAAAGGATGAAAGGCAAAGCCGACCTTGGTGGAATTTGAAAAGAGAACGTAAAAACGGACGAAATGTCGTAAAGCATTTTGTCCGCTGTGCTAACGATTCTGCCACCTCACCTCCTTTAATTAAGTAATAATAATAATAATAATAATAATAATTAATAATAATAATAATAATATAATAATAATAATAACAACAACAACAATAAAATAATAATAATAATATAATAATAATAATAATAACAACAACAACAACAATATAATAATAAATAATAATAATAATAATAATAATAATAATAATAATATAATAACACAACAGATAGAGAAATTAAGGCCAACAGACCAGATATGTTGTCAGAGACCATGAAGAAAAAAAATGCTTTCTAATTGATGTATCAATACCGGCTGATGACAACGTGGTCTCTAAAAGAAAGGGAGAAACTCTCAAAATACAAAGACCTGGAAATAGAGGTAACTAGAATGTGGAACCTGAAAACAGAAACAATTCCTATCATAGTAGGTGCATTAGGCATGATAAAAAAATATTCAGACAAATACATAACACAAACACACAGGACTACAAACACATATACATACAGAAAATTGCACTACTAGGCACTGCACACATCCTACGCAAAACACTTTCCATACAATAACCATCAGAGCATCACAACAAATCACAGCACATACCCAAGGTACACAGAGCTGCGCTCGGTAGTGAAGTGAAAGCACGCTATAAAAATAAAACTACTGAATAATAATAATAATAATAATAATAATAATAATAATAATAATAATAATAATAACAATAATAATAATTATAATAATAATAATAATAATAATAATAATAATAGTCAAGGCGACTACAGTACCAGTGATTGTAGGATCTCTAGGAATGATAAAAAAAGGTACTGAAACTATTTGAAAATGATTCCAGGCTTACCATCCCTCACAGGAAGTGCAAAAATCGTATTAACTGGAACGGCTCATGTACTGAGAAGAGCACTGTCGCTGTGAAAATAACATCCATCCATGAATTTATTTATTTATTAATTTTAAATACATATTTTATCTGTGAATTTGCGCGTGTAATCTGGGAATGCATACAATGCCCTTCTCTGCCCTAGGTGTATGGAAAACACTCGGCGAGAAACGAAGAAAATTTGAAGAAAGAAGGAAAAAAAATAATAAATAATAATAATAATAAATAATAATAATAATAATAATAAATAATAATAATTATTATTATTTTATTATTATTATTATTATTATTATTATTATTATTATTATTATTATTATTATTATTAATGACTAAAAAGAAATAGAACTAGTGCGTGTGCTTGTTATTGGCATAATGACTCTCGAGATCCAACGAAATCTGTTTCAAAAGACAAGCTGATATCAAGAGTCTTGCAAACCAAATCCAAAAACATCTTTAATTTCTTTAAAAGTTATTATGCATTTGATATCAGGTGGTGGGTATTATGAAAATAGCACCATGAAACATTTTTCATACTCGTTTTTTATCTTATTTTTTTTTTAGTTTTTTACACAACTTCCGATTTTTTTCTTTTTTTAGCTTTAACTATTATTGTTGATTTTTTCTACTACAAGCTCAAGGGTGGATTATCTCTGTAAAACAAAAAGGTAGTGGGGTTTAAGGAGGATTTATTATATCGAAAACCCTGCTGTTTGGCGTTGCTAATGCTTCGTCTTGTAGAGATGGTGTCAGTGACTCGTTACCATTCTCTTTTCTGTATTATTGTATTGTCAGTTAAATGGAATAAAAAATGTTAACAATATAAGGTCAGTGTCATTAGAAGTACAATAACACAATCACCAACACAAACAATTATGTCACATTCATCTATGATTATCACTTAATAGGCCTGATTCTATGATTGTCATTTATCGCACTAAAGATAATCCATTGCATGAATACAATCGTCACTGCTACCTCTATTGCATCACCAATTTATAACTTAACAATCCATACATCTCCTTCACAGCAAACACCATTCTAACAATGTGAACGAACTTTACCAAAAATCCTACGAAGAACACAATGCATTTATCTAGTGACTATATTAAACTATCACCTATATATATATCTCTCGGAACATAAACGAAAGCGAAAAAGAAAAAAGATAGAAAATAAGAAATAAGCAGCAGGGAGAGGGTAGAGAATAAATATAAGAATAAATGCCAGATAGGTGTTGCACGGAGTTCAGAATGACTTCAGTCAGACTAATATAGATAAGTCAAGAGAGGGCGTCACATACAGCTTGCGACATTTGCTGCAGTATACCACAGTCTGACAGCGCGTATGCAATGCGTACATGCAAACGAATAAACCAATAAGCGGGCGGGCGGGCCAAAGAGCTCTTGTGATATATAAGTGTAGCTTGGTTCTTATTATAAATGGGTAGATGAAACACAGTCAGTGGTCAGTTTCGCTTGTCTTCTCTGCCTTTCTTTTCCATTTGGATTATTTGACCGGCACCATCATGACGGATGATCCTTTAGACAAAGACAAACTCCTCAGTTGGTATAAACTGGCGAAAAGTGACAGGTAAGTCAATAATTATTATAGGCATGCATATATCCGAATGTTGTTCATTTCTAATGTATTCCACACGTAGACAATGCTCAGAAGTATTACACACATATGTCTGAGTGTGTTTGTGTAT
>NC_042999.1:86917779-86932779 GCF_006345805.1 Octopus sinensis
GAATGTCGTTGAAGTGGAATATATTTGTACCTGGGTTGTCCCTAACTTAATGACAAGGTGGACCCTAAATTTTATTTTTTTCATAATCTGGTATAACTCTTTCAAATTGTCCCTGTTGGTAGAGTAACTTTATCTCTATTCTCATTCTCTATTCGTCACAAGCGATGTTTTTGTGCTATTGTTAAACGCAACTTTCGAATGTTCAATCTATTCATCTTCACATAGTTTTCATCGTGTAACATCTTTGCGCTCTTTCTGAAGTTTATTTATCACAATATCAAACACCAGGTCTATTATACTTTTCTAGGTGCCCAATTTGAAAGAAATTTTTGAAAGTACTTCATCTAAGAGTTAATAATTTGTGTTCCTTGTCCTCTAAGTAATGTCATATTTATTGTTTTTTATTGACAATTTGAATAGCCCAGATCTGACAGAATAGTTAAAGTATCGTGAAAATGCTTGGCGATATTTTTTCTTCCGGCTCTTTACGTTCTGATTTCAAATCCCGCCGCGGTCAACTTTCCCCATTAACCTCTTGGGATCGATAAAATAAAGTACCAGTCTAGTACTGGGGTCGATGGTAACGACTAACTCCCTTCTCAAAATTGCTGGCCTTGTACCTAAATCAGAATCATTAATGCAGTAAGAAATAATCTTTCCTTTTTGCGTTCTTTGCCAATGTTATACATCAAAATATGGTTAAACTTTCTGTTCTCTTTGTGTAGATCATAAATTCCCCACTTGAGTGTCACATATAGATATTTTCTACCCCCTTCACTATGAACTAAAGTTATTATTGCCTCTTATTTATGGGGCTTTAAGTAATTATTTATTCATCTTTTTGTCAGACTAATAATCTCTTGAATACCTTTTATCTTGCACACCTATTGATGATACCAGTTACACTTTTTATATAAATGTCATAATCTAATTTGCGTAGCACGTATCCTAGCTCTGTCTAGAGACTTGCAAACAGCTTGCTTATGCAAATGCTACCATTCGAAAGTCCGAATACTGGATGTCAGTAGGTTTTAGGGGTCATCATAAGAGAACGTGTCCCGTTTCAGGGCCTTCTTTTCGATGGTTTTACAATGTACAGCCACTCCCTCACTCATGTAAGGCCCCGGTCACTGGATTGACTGTCTACCCTTGACATTGTGTTTAGTCCCTCATCTCATGATCATCATTACTATCTAAATAGTTGAGTCATGCCTAACTTGCCAAATAGTCAAATACCTACGCATCACTTTTCTCACCTTTCTTCCTCGCCTGCATAGCAGCTGGCTGCTTCTTATCCCCCCCCCACACACTTTACTCCAAATGACTCGACACTTATCTCGTAGATCGGAGTTACAGGCTTTTTTTCAGTTTGTCTTGTGCTGATACCTTCCATTTATGGAGCATCTTACATACTATCGCCTCAAAAGTTTTGTAAATGGCCTTCTTATTTGGTTACTTTTTTCTCCCTTCTAGGAAGAGAAATACAGCATTTAATTTATATATATATATCAGTCCTGAATTCAGCAACTCCCATGTTCTTACTACATATCTAAGAATCATTTTGTCAATTTTTACATAACTATTCTCTTCACTGTTTTCAAGAATCATCGATTTGTATTTCTGTTTACACTCACACTAAAAAAAAGGATAGATTCTTTGAAATAACTACATCTTTCTGCTTCATTGGCTTCGTTTTATGTAGACGTTGCTAGTGACAATCAATATTTAACTATCTTATAAACTTATTACTAGTTCCAATATACTTGAGGCATATTCGAACCCATAAGAAAACTACTCACTGTATTTTGCCATGGAGAAAGTTTCTCGTTGTTAACAGATAAGTGTAAACACACCGAGTCAGTTCATAGCGTTCTCTAACCAGATTGCTGGATGCATGCATTTCGGAGTGGTTATCTCCTCTTCAGCAACAGAAACCATAAAGACAGACGCTGCGAACTGACACAAGAGAGAGAGCTTCCTCTTATGATATTCCCGTCATCGGTTAGTGACTGGTTGCGATATTCAGCGGCTCGCTGTAAACAAAATACAAAATGACAATGCTAAGCAGTGATGTGCGTAAATACAAACTTGCTACCAGTTCAAATATGCTCGAAGTATATTCGAACCTGTAAGAAGGCCATTTTGAAAGTTCAAAGAATGAATTGTTGTTTGTGCATGCAAGGGGAAAAGGTTTCCTGCCTAATGTTTAAAACGTTCACTGTTGATGTTATGACATTTAGTTTTCCGTTTATGCAAGAGAGAGACAAGTACCAACATTCTATGTAGCAGGCTTGATAATTGTTGAGAGATTTCTGTCGGTATGAAACCAAAGGTATCCTTGTTAACCCACAAATAAAGTGTGTGTGTGTTTGTGTGTGCGTGCGTGCGCGCGCGCGCGTGTGTGTGTGCAAAATCATAACTGCAAAACGAGATGTAGAAAATATTGCGCGATACCAAAGAAAGAGTGAAATATTGAATTTCGCTTCAAGTGACAATTTTGGAGTATTAGAACGATATTTAAATTCTGCAACGTGTACCGGTCGCTAAACAGGCATCTGTTGCTGACTGAACAAAGGTTAGCTACTGCTTTAAAAACGAAAGATAGAGTGACAAACAGACTGTTTGAAAGAACACATGACTCTTAGTGGGGATAATGTAGGCATAATCAACGAGTTAGAATTATTACAACAATGCGGTATGGTGATAAAAAAACATGCTTTATGACTTAAAAAATAACACTGAAGTGTTATGCTTAGAAGTATAAGCAAATATCTTTTTACATAAAAACTATTACATAGGAACATAATATTTTCTAATTTTGGCGCAGGACCAGCAATTTTTAGGGGAATAAAGTATATTACATCCACCCCAGTGCTAATTGGTACTTATTTTATCGACCCTGACAAGATAAAAGGTAAAATCAATCACGGCGTTATTTGAGCTCATAAATGGAAAAAACGGCACTCAGCATTTTGTCAACTCGTCGCTGTATCAAGAATGGCCGTTGTATTACTGGCATCCAAAACGAACTGAATTTCGATCTCATTGCAAATATCTTTCAGCGTTTTGCGTGGTGTAAATACTGTAAATGTAGGAATAAAATGATTATTACATTTTGTTAAATATATGAATAAAATATTTATTTTAATCTTTTTTTCTTCTTATATTTTCCCTTTTGTTTTCAAAGATCCCAAATACATGACGTAGCACCCTCCAGCACGAGGTGCCTCTGACAACAATCCGTGACGCCGGTACTTTCAAATGGCGCTGATGTGAACAATGGATTTTACACTTTAAAGTGAAGGATTGTTTACAGAGAGATGATGCGGGGTGGGGAGAGAAAAAGAGCAGAGAGATATAATGAAGGAGAGAGAGAGAGAGAGAGAGAGAGAGAGAGAGAGAGAGAGAGAGAGAGAGAGAGAGAGAGAGAGAAAGAAAGGGGATCAAAATACAGGGAGTGATATTGAACTGATTGCTGAGAGCCTTTCTGTAATTTGCAAATTTCTAATATCACTTCCAGGTGATAATCTGTAGTCTTTATATTGGTTTCAAGGCCTGCAATTTCGGGAAAAGGGGCTAAGTCGATAACATCGACTCCAATGCTCAACTGCTACTTATTTTATCGACTTCGAAAGGATGAAAGGCAAAGTCGACCTCGGTAGTATTTGCATCCAGAATGTAAAGACGGATGAAATACTGTTAGGCGTGGGGGGGGGGGTGCTCTCAGTGCATATGATACAAACCCCCATATTTTCAATGTATATTCCTGCAGAGCCAAATCACATCTTACCTCTTAAAAATTGGGCACATTTGATAATCTAGTCACTGGTATTGTAACAGGATTTCTCGATCAGACCATACCAGTGTGTGTGTATGTGTGTGTGTGTGTGTGCGTGCGTATTTGTGTGTTGTCCAGTTGGCTGAAATATAAATCTTTTCTGCTCTAGGCACAAGGCAAAGTCGACCTCGGCGGAATTTGAACTCAGAACGTAACGGCAGATGAAATACTGCTAAGCATTTCGCCCGGCGTGTTAACGTTTCTGCCAGCTCGCCGCCTTCAAATATACTGAAATATAAATAAATAAATAAATGGCTGGAATATAAATAAAGCAGTATACAGTGTATCTGTAAATTGGTGGAGTTCGTCTTCAACGGGGAATGTGACGAATGATAAAGGTGGAAGGCAGGACCTGTGAAAAGAATCACTTTATTATAATGCCTATTATTAAGTATTTCCCTGTCAATTATTCTCAAGCTAAAAAGTTCCACGACTCCTCCTCTTTTCCCTTTTGATGACCTTTTGTAATCCAGATCTTTACAATTGTCCCTTTTGATGTTTTGTTCACACAAAAAAAAAAATAAAAACTAAAAAAATAAAGCATGCTGCGAGAAAATATTTCCCTTCTTTTATTCATGAAAGTTTTCAAAGAAATCAACCGTTATTTCTTTATTTGTGGTGGATCCTTTTGATTAAGTTCGTAACTTGTAACACCGTTACTAAATATACTACAATGACTTAAATTAGGTTCTAGCAGAAGTTTTAGTTTCATCTTCACAAAGGGAAAAAATGGATTTAAAATCACACACACTAACACGCACAAGCCATACATACTGCACACACACACACACACCACACATACTACACATATGCACTGCACATACTGTACATGCACAAACACACACACACACATACACGCACATACCACATTACACTCTCTCTCTCTCTCTCTCACACACACACACACCACGCACACACATACACCACGCACACACACACCACGCACACACACACCACGCACACACCCGCTCACATACCACATCACACACACACTCACACGCACACGTATTTTTTAGTTTTTTCTTTTTCTTGCTGGGAATTTCTCATTATTATTGTAATCTCTGAAGGCGGCGAGCTGGCAGAATCAGTAGCACTCTGGACGAAATGCTTACCGGCATTTTGCTTGTCGCTATGTTCTAAGTTCAAATTCCGTCGAGGTCGGCTTTGCCTTTCATCCTTTCGGGGTCGATAAAATAAGTACCAGTTGAACTCTGGGGTCGATCTAATCGACTGGCCTCTACCCCAAAATTTCAGGCCTTGTGCCTCTAGTAGAAAGGATTATTATTGTAATCTCTCCGAGACCAGTGAACTTGATGCCCTTTAAAATGTGCTGGTCAACGCGAGAAGATTCCAGAAGGCTAATGTTCTAGGGAGACAGAACTGGGTATAATGGCTGGTCCAGAGCCAAGGATGCTGTATGCTGCAAGTGTGATGAATAGGGGAAAGACGATTGGGCTGTGGTCCCTGAGTGGTGGGTGTACAAAACAAGCCAACTCCGAAGAACAGAGCCATTACAATAGCAATAGAAAAGACAAAAAGAGGAGACAGAACACTTGTGAGCCAAAAGCTAGAATGTATTCGTCAGAGATTGAATTTAAATTAGTTGAGTGGCCCTTCTTTGGTGTTGTCCCAGATCCTCGTAGAGTGTCAGAAGCTGTTGGGTGCTGAAATATTTTCTGGCGCTGAAGTGAATGATTAATACTTGAGATGAGGTACTTGGCTTTAAAAAATAAGTACTGGGATCCATTTATTCGACTACAAGCCTTCCAGACAGTGCTCTAGCATGGCCGCAATCAAATGACTGAAACAACTAAAAGATAAAAGATAACAAATATATTTTCAACTTGTGATTATAAATATCTCGTTCATATTCGCCTCTCTCTATTCCTTTTTTCTTCTCTTCCATTCGTTACTCTCTTTTCTATCAATCTATTCAATGATATTGCCAGACATCGTTGATATTATTCTAACCTATGTTTGTCTTTCCATTCTATTCCCTGTTAATTTCCATTCCAACTTTCTTAAACAACTATTACACATTACCCAACATTTTATTGTTGCTGGTTGTTTTATTAATTCCAGTTAATCCATCATCGAACAGATTTATTTTGAAAAGCTTTCCAACCGAGGCAATCCGTTTTTCATTATTATTATTATTATTGTTGTTGTTGTTTTACTTCTCAGAACGTTCGGTCTTTTTTCTTCTGTGAGAGTAGACAGCAGCCTGCTGTCAGAGGTCTCACAGGGTCTCTTTCCGCACATTATAAACTTTGATACTTGATTGTTAATTATCGTGAGAGACATTCAACGTCCAAGTACCAATCACAAAATCCTAGCTGTCCCCAGCAGAGCAGTTTTTTGGGCTTGTTCTGCTCTCATGTCCATGTTCATCTTTTTTCTTTCTTTTATGATAATATGTTGATCTCCCGGCACTGCCACGTCGATTATTAGGCACTCTTGTTTGTCCCTCCTAAAGGTTACTATATCTGGCCTTCGGTGCTCTAACACCTTATCTGTCTGGAAGTCAAAGACCGGAGGATTTTTGCTTTCCCCTTTTCGTCCCTTACCTTTCCGGGTGTATGTTGGTACCAAGCACCCGTTACCTCATATCCATACTTCCGGCATAGTAGCCAGTGAATATTTTGCTACCTTGCGTGTCTGCGCTTGTACTTTTTCTGCACAAATCTTTCACAAATACTAACAATGTGAGTCACGCTTTTGACACTCTTCCCTTACATTCTGCAGAGGTTCGTTGCGCTTGTGTAGTATATATATCCCTTCTCACTGAGTTGGTATTCGATGCAGCGATGATTAGGCTTTCAGTCTCATTTTTTAGGTCACCCTTGCTGAGCCATTTCCATGATACTTCCTGGTCTTTTAATTTGTTAGTTTTACGGTGGGACTGACCATGTAATTCCATACGGAGTAGGGTTTCTTCCCTCTCATTGGCTATTTGTGATCGGAATTCATAAGCATTCTCAAGTCCATTTTTGGTAAATCATTCTGCACTAGCAACATACTGTAGCAGGTCTTTTTTGCTGTTTATCAAATATTCTGCAATGTTTCTTCTTCCACTGTTGATACACTCCCATACGCCAATCAGCCCACGTCCACCTTATCATCATCATCATCATCATCATCATCATCCTCTTTATTATTATTATTATTATTATTATTATTATTATTATTATTATTATTATTATTATTATTATTAATGATTTCCTTTCATTATAACTTTATTTCGGCTGCCTTAGTATCTGGCATCCTCTGGAGACCAAGAGTAGCAAGGGCACTTTTGTTTTGCTATGCATGCTAAAATTATTACCGTATTTATTCCATTTTAGATTTAGAGTACTGGCTGTATCCATCAAGGTTATTTTTGTAGTTCACAGAGATTGGAGTTACCAGGGAGTTGCTTAATATACTTCTCAGCTCCCTTCTTTATCTTTCCCAACATACCAATTACTATTGGTATCATTGTAGTACTAAGCTTCCACATTTTTGTGATTTCAATTTGCTGATCTTTATAGTGAGAAAGCATTTCGTATTCCTTTCTTGCGACATTTTGATCTTATGGTCAGACATATCTATTAACAGACAAGTTCCTCTGTTGTGGTCCTTGATTACAATGTCTGGTCGATTGGAGTCAATTTTCTGTCTCTTTGTATTGGGAAGTTCCAAAGGATGGTGACGTCCTCGGCATTTACTGCATCCTCTTGATGGTGCCTGTACCACATATCATGGGATTTAATTTTGTGGTATCTGCAAGCATTCCAGTGGATGTACTGCCCTAGTCAGTCATGTCTTATGAGGTACTCCTTTTCAGCGAGGACTGGGCAGCCAGAAACAACATTATCAATTGTCTGTGTGAATTTTCCGCAAATTCTGCATGTGGGGTCAGATCCATCTTTAAGGACGTTTGCATGATAGTTTCTGGGAGGTAAGCTCTAATCTTGCGCTGCAATAACAAAACCTTCTGTTTCCCCTTTCAGACTTGTCCCTTGTAGCTATTGGTGTGTTAGATTTTGATCAATATCTCTTGGACAGGCGGTCAGGGTATTTTCCATGCAGGAATTTACCTTTCCAGTTGTCTTCGATATTATTCATGCAAGCCTCTCTTGCTTTTTGTGTGATGTTTCTTTGCATCAATGATAGGTTTGTCACTATTTGGATCTCTTTGGTCTTTCTGATTGTTCTAAATCAGGAGAAGCAATGGTCAGTCTCTTACTATTTAGGTACCTTTGGCCATACTTATTGTTAACTTGTAGGCCAAGAGACGTTTTAAGTTTCTGACTAAGTTTCATGACTGAAGCTTGCTTGGAATCTTCATGTCTCAGTGCAGTTCGTAAGAGAACATCACTTGTTGTATTAAGGTACGTTTCAAGGCTTACTATTGCTGACTTGAACGATTGTTTGAGCTGTATCAGGCCCCTTCTATCTATTTTTCTTGGGAGATATATCCTGTCTACATCGGATTTTGGATGGTGTATTCGGTACCCTGTAAGGATCTTACGGATCTTTCCATCCATATTCTGCATCTCAGTGAGACTCCACTTAATGATACCAAATGATGTGGTTACTGCTATGGCCAAAGAATTGATCACATTAATTCTGTTAGCAGCATTAATTCTGAGTTTAGGACCATTCTTGCCCTTCAGTAGCATTCCTTGCGGATTTTCTGTTTCATTTTAGAGTGCTGGATACCATCATCTTCATTGGTTCCCAGATATTTGTATACTTCGGATTAGTCTAGGTTTTGAATAACCGTGGTAGTCTCAAGTTCTATGTCTTCTGTCTTTATGAACTTCCCTGCCTTGAAAGTTGCCTTTGCACATATATCAAGACCGAATTCCATACCTATATCAGAGATGAATTCTTTGACAATATTCAAAAGCTCTTTGTCATTTTTGGCAAACAGTTTTAGATCATCCATATAGAGTAGATGATTAATTTTCTGGTCAGAGATCTTATATCCTGTCTTAGCATTATCCAGCTGCGTGGATAAAGAGAACAGAGCGAGGCAGAATAGTAATGGTGATAATGAGTCACCTTGAAAGATACCACAGGAGATACTGGTGTCTGGTGAGGTGGTATATCCTTGCGGTTTAAAATGTAGGTGGTTCTCCACGAATTCATGATTACTTTAAAAAAGTTCACAATTGTTGGAGCTATCTTGTAAATTTCCAGGGCCTTGATGATCCATGCATGGGGGACACTGTCAAAAGCCTTCTTGTAATATATCCAAGCGATGCTAAGGTTCTGCGTTTGAAATTGCAAATTTCAATGACCATTCACCTTCTTCATTATTATTATTATATTATTATTATTATTATTATTATTATTATTATTATTATTATTATTATTATTATTATTATTATTATTATTATTATTATTATTATTATTATTATTATTATTATGGCGGCGAGCTGGCAGAATCGTTAGCAGGCTAGGCGAAATGCTTAGCAGTATTTCGTCCGCCTGTACGATCTGAGTTCAAATTTCACGAGGTCGACTTTGTCTTTTATTCTTTCGAGGTCGATAAATTAAGTACCAATGAAACACTGGGGTCGATGTAATCGAGTAGTCCCCTCCCCCAAATTTCAGGCCTTGTACCTCCAGTAGAAAGGGTTATTATTATTATTATTATTATTATATTATTATTATTATTATTATTATTATATTATTATTATTATTATTATTATTGATTGAGAGAGAGAGCAGCTCATGCCATCAAAGTGACACTGGGGTACAAATATACGAAGCCCAGTATACCCATCATGACTACCCGTCTGATACCTATTTCTTTATTACCCACAAGGGGCTAAACACAGAGGGGACAAACAAGGACATACATAGGTATTAAGTCGATTACATTGACCCCAGTGCGTAACTGTACTTATTTAATCGACCCCGAAAGGATGAAAGGCAAAGTCGACCTTGGCAGGATTTGAACTCAGAACGTAACGCAGACACAATACCGCTAAGCATTTCGCCCGGCGTGCTAACGTTTCTACCAGCTCGCTGCCTTATACCGTCTGATACCGGTACACCATGCACATGCATCACAACCACATGCGCGCGATATGGCGATCTTATATCAAGATAAACAGCGCATAACCTTGCAGGTAGGGACCAGTTGGAATTTTGTTCGGGTTGAATAGCCCATCTCGCTTAAAGGGTCCCTAAATAAAGTTTGCTTAAGGACGTTGGACGAAACACTCATGTTTCCGGAGGTGAATTATTCAAACCCCAAAGAATTCCCCTCCACACATGGCTAGGATGCTCCCCCACTACTTCTGCTCGTGATCAACGATACTTATATCATCAGCTACCAAGGGACATGCTCAACTGGTTAAAGGTCAAACACCTGACAAGCAAATCTCTGGTATTGAGCAGAATAATTACTGAAGCTCATCTTTTATATCAAGACAAAATAATGTACATGATAACATTGCCAATCAATTAAGATCAAGCCATGAGATCCACTGGCTGGTATTGCACCAGGACATTTATTATTATTATTATTATTATTATTATTATTATTATTATTATTATTGTTATTATCATTATCATTATCATTATTATTATTATTATTATTATTATTATTATTATTATTATTATTATTATTATTCAGTAGTTTTATTTTTATAGCGTGCTTTCACTTCACTACCGAGCGCAGCTCTGTGTGCCTTGGGTATGTGCTGTGATTTGTTGTGATGCTCTGATGGTTATTGTATGGAAAGTGTTCTGCGTAGGATGTGTGCAGTGCCTAGTAGTGCAATTTTCTGTATGTTATATGTGTTTGTAAGTCCTGGTGATTTTGTTATGTATTTGTCTGAATATTTTTTTATCATGCCTAATGCACCTACTATGATAGCAATTGTTTCTGTTTTCAGATTCCACATTCTAGTTACCTCTATTTCCAGGTCTTTGTATTTTGAGAGTTTCTCCATTTCTTTTAGAGACACGTTGTCATCAGCCGGTATTGATACATCAATTAGAAAGCATTTTTTTTCTTCATGGTCTCTGACAACTATATCTGGTCTGTTGGCCTTAATTTCTCTATCTGTGTGTATCGGCATATCCCAGAGTATGGTTGCTTTCTCGTTTTCTGTGACCTTTTCTGGTGTGTGCCTATACCATCTTTTTTCTGTGTTATTCCATAATGTTGGCATAGCTTCCAATGTATGTAGGTTCCAACTCTGTCATGTCTGTGAATATATTCCTTCTTAGCCAGGACTGGGCAGCTAGAGATAATATGATTTATTGTTTCTTGTCCATCTCCACATATTCTGCAGTTACTTGTAATATTTCTTTTCATTACATGTTTTTGGTAATTTCTGGTGGGGAGGCTTTGGTCTTGTGCTGCAATTAAAAATCCCTCTGTTTCTGCTTTGAGTCCTGAGCTTCTCAACCATTGCTGGGATTTTTCTTTGTCTATTTCTTTTGCGTTTAGTTTAGTCCAGTATTTACCATGAAGGGGCTTTTCTTGCCATCGTTTTATCATGGTTCGTTGCTGTTCTATTTTTAGTTTGGATTTCATTTGTTTTATAGCTTTTGTTGTTTCTTCATCTTCTTCTTCTTCTTCATGTTTATTAGGTGGTATGATTTCTTGTTTGTATTTGTCAACTTCCTTAAATACTGAGAACAGTTTTTTGTTTTGCTCGTGTTTTGCCGCTATCTGGATCAGTTTTCCTTCTTTCTGAAGTAGATATTTTTGCAGTCCTATGGTGGTTATTTTATAGTAGTTTTCCAGCTGTATAAGGCCTCTACCACCTTCTATACGTTGTATATATAGTCTTTCTATGTCAGATTTTGGGTGATGCATCCTAGATCCTGTCATTATTTTTCTTGTTTTCCTATCTATTTTGGTCAGTTCATTTCGTGTCCAGTTAAGGATATTGTAGCTGTAACTTATAACTGGGACAGCTAAAGTGTTGATACCTATTATCTTGCTTTTAGCATTGAGCTCTGTGTTTAGTATTGATCTAACTCGTCTATAATATTCTTTTTTTATTTTCTCTTTCATTTGTGTGTGTTGTGTCTTATCTAGTTCATGGATTCCTAAGTATTTGTAAGTTTGGCTTTGGTCTAATTCTTTTATTTCATTGGTTTTATCTAGTGTGATTATTATTATTATTATTATTATTGCTATTATTATTATTATTATTATTATTATTATTATTATTATTATTATTATTATTGCGAAAACCGACGCGCTTTCATTATAGAGGATAATTGGTGGAACAAATTGCATACATCAAAAGCTAGATACCGTTGTTTGGACAGGCAAGAGAAAGTATGTCTGTTGCCCTGGTGATGTGAATATCCCTTCGAAAATCAGAGGACGAGAATAATTACGGAAAACTGCTTCGAAACTCCTTGCTTTTATAACTCAGATTTTGAATTCAAATTTATACCAAAATACTTTATTTTTGCTTTTGTGAGTAGATGCCTAAGTGGCAATATGGAATAGCTATTGCTTTTAGAAAAAGAAATCAACAGTTAGCATGCAGATTACAAAAACAATATGTAAGTCGAACGGTAAAAATATGCAAGACATTTCTCAAGTTAAAATTGTGAATTTGCTTTTGTTATTTATCAGGTCATCCCATAAATAATGTCCTCCAAAATATCATATATGTAATTTCTATCAAATTTTACAGTATTCTCAAATATCAAAAGGTATTGATTAATACTCATATGAATTTAGAAACCTTTAACTTAATATAATTTCTTTTTACGGAATAAACAGAATGAATTAGTTACTAATATCAATCCCTCAAAGGTGGATGTATCGAAGGAGCATTTAAGGCACATAATGCTTTGAGTTCAAAAAGGGAAACAGTGCAGCAGAAGCAACCTGAAATATCCATTCTCTTTATGGAGAGGTGTGTTTGAATGAAAGAAGTTGCAGAAGATGGTTTTCAAAGTTCAAATGTGGTGATTTCAGCCTAAGATAGAATTTGATGATGATCTTCTTTTGTCAGAGATTGCGAAAGATAATACTGTGTCAGTTGAAGAATTGGCAAGCAAGCTCAATTCAAGCCGTTCACCAGTTCACTGTCATTTTCAACAGCTTGGAAGGGTACCCAAACTCGGGAAATAAGTTCCCCGAAAATCCTGAGTGGATATCTGTTCATCTCTTTACTGTCGTGAACTCGCCATTTTTGAACTGATAACAGACTGCTGATGAAAAATGGATTTTTTAATGAAAATGTTAAGAATCGCACTCAGTGGCTTAGTTGTAGAGAACAGACTAAATCACAACTTCCAAAAGAACCTCCATGCAAAAAAGATTCTTCTTTCTGTTTGGTGGGATTGCATTAGAGTCTTCCACTTTGAACTGCTACCAACTAATGCAACAATTTCTGCTCACACCTATTGCCAACAAATAGAGCGTTTGGATGCTGCTTTGAAGAAAAAAAATGACTACTTTGGTGAATCGTAAGGAATGGTGTTTCTTCATGATAAAGCAAGAACACATACTACAAAGATTATTTCAGAAAAAATTGAAGAACTTGACTAGGAAAAAATCTTTTACCCGCCTTATTCCCTGGACCTTGCTCCTTCTGATTACCATTTGTTTCGAAGCTTACAGAATCATTTAGATGGATTAGTTGCTCAAAAGCTCATCAAAACCAAAAGACTTTTTCACCAATGGAATTAAAAAAACTGATAAATAAGAAATCATCGATAATGGTGGGAATTATATTAAATTTTTTTAAATTAGACCACTGGACCGAAGTATTTTTTTAAATTAGACCACAGTTTTTCCTTACCTAAAATTCGGGCATAACTTATAAGATGACCTGATACACTCCAACGATCTGGCTTTGTATCATTGTTAGGGACCAGCTCCTTCTTCAGTGGAAGATTTCAAATACATAAAAATAGAAGAGAACATACATACATACATACATACATACATACATACATACATACATACATACATACATACATACATACATACATTTACTTTCAGTAACTGTTGCCAGAGAAGGTAACGCACTTCAATATTAATGCGATCTGTATCTGATATTCCGAATATCTAACGGTATTTCTTTCGAGTCTTTACTCAGATGAGTTCTAATTTCTTTGAGGTTGACTCTGCCTTTCATCTTTTCTGAATCGATAAAATAAATACCAGTTGAGTAATCGTCTCACCCTTCCCCCTAAAATTGTTGGCCTAGTGCCAAAATTTGAAACAGTATTTGGAACGTCTCTATGCCTTTTTATTTGAATTATTATTCAAATTCTTAGTATACACACGGCTTAAAGAAATATATTTGAATGTAAAAATAGAGTACTTAAAGATAATTAGCTATCAAAAGCAATATTGAAGAGCGATCAAAAGTAATATTGAAGAGTACGTAATATAGGTCCAGGTGTTCATCTGTACGTTCTCCCTTTATTCAAGTCTCCTACTCTTTTATATCTTTCACATACCACTCAAAAGCAGTCGCATCATATTGAAACAACTGCCTGGCAAGCAGTTGTTGATGTTTAACTCTAGCGTAATCCACATTGAACAGATACGATCCTAGGTTTTCTAACAGTGATAGTCTATTTTGTTTTGTTTTTCTAGAACTGAATTCAAAAAACTAAAAGAGACACTGTACTGCGTGTCTTTTAACTTTTTAAAGACAGTAGGCAATGATTTGAGAAACATTTGGCCGCTGTTTCTACCAGATCTAGCAACTCCTTCGTTACTTGCATTAGTTAACAATTACACTTTTGTCATGCAAGCATTTCCTGTTTATATTTAGTGACTATATGAGGAAATACATGAATCTAGTTTAGATACTCAGTCAGTTATTCCTGCACCAGTCGTCCAAGAGTCTAATATTTTACTCTGAATTTTGATAGTTACATAAATGAAAGCAAATTATTGTGTGCTTACCTGAATTACTATAACATAAAATCTTCTGTCATGAACCCTCGTACGCGTAAACTTGGAGTTTAATCCAGTTTACATGGCGCATAAAAGACTGAAATTGCAACGCTGAAATTGTCCTGAACTGAACACCTGTCCGTCGAAGCGTATAACATAAAATACAACATAAAATACATGGGGGATTAAGTCGCTCCTTGCCATGATCGGATTACTTAGATTGTAGATAGAAACGTTCGCGAGACAGTTTTAGCAGTCAGTGTATATT
>NC_042999.1:86940279-86945279 GCF_006345805.1 Octopus sinensis
TATATATATATATATATATATATATATATATATATATATAATTATATATATATACGTGTATATTTACATATATATATATATACATATATATACATATATAAATATATACGTGTATATATGCATATATATATATATATATATATATATACATATAATACATAGATATATATATATAATATATATATATATTATAATAATATATATATATAGATATATATAATATATATATAATATATATATATATATATATATACATATATGTTTTTCTCGCTTAATGGGTTACAGCTAGTGCTTAACTCTTCTACATGCCTTATTAATGTGTGAGACTGAGACATGGTGTAATTTCAAAAGTAATGTTGGCGTCCATAGGTAAGATAAAAAATTTTTCTTGAGACGCTGGAAATCATTTGAGTGTATCCTCTTTGAATTGCTAAATAATATTCAGCATTGCCCCGCCGAACCATTCTAAATGGGGAAGTTACTCAACTACAAAAGTATGTGACTCACTTCTTGGTCGCTACATTTGGTATATGAAAATGAAGAAAGACAAAATATGATTTAAGGATTTAACTTTACTCTCTTCCTTTTATTGGATGCATAAACAAATAATGAAACTGTTTTACAATTTTTTATGCATATATTCCACCCAACCATTCTACGCTACAGTTTTTCTTGGTAGAGAATCACTTGTTTGCTTTGATGAGGATTCAGGCCTTTCAGTCAAAGACTTGAATCTGTCCTCTCGTAATGGTCCAAAAAAATAATTAAAATTGCTAATAATGGAAGATAGAAATGGAATTCGGCAAGAATAAGTGTCCCTATCTGATAATCAATTGAGATAAACTCGTTAACCCAAACAATAAACATTGATATTCATAATTACAGGTTCCTCGAAATAGCCGATATCATTGTGTACATCGGTGGTGTGAGTAAGGTGTCAAGAGACAAATCGTTAGGTGTGGAAGTTGGATCTGTTCTTCTTCATCAAGTTCATATCCTTTAATGTTTTTGCAAAATCAAAAGCTAGACTTAATATTTGAGATACTAAATTCGTCGCTTGAAGAAATGCACAGTTTAAACCACCAAAATAAGATAAACACTCATTACTGCTAACAGCTTGCACAGTAACAATAATACTAATGAAAATATAGCAACAGCTTGAAGCTAGTCCCTTGAATGTTATATATATCATATCACTCAGATGATACGATGAAAGAGTAAATAAAGAAATGAGTGTATCACATATATGCATAAAATTGCAAATAACACCTTGATATGCTGTAAATAATTAGAAACTATGTGAACCTGGAGTAGCAGAACGGATCTTGATCCAATCAGTTTGTAGAGAATTTCCAAAACGTTTCAACTAATATTACATATGTTCCTACATACATACCGACCGCTATACATACATAAGTATATACTTATGTATTCCCACACTTTTACGTACTGCAATCTAAGGAGAATACCACAAACACACACACACACAAACACACACACAAACAAACACGCGCACACACACACACACACACACACACACACACATATATATATATATATATCTATATATATATATATATATATATCTATATATATATATATATATATATATACAGTCATAGCATGCATATACAAGCGTACACATGCTTACACATACGCAAATACTTGAGACTATCTTTACACAATCAAGCCTTTAATTTCTAGAAAGCATAACAATTTCTACAACTTAAGAAAACAAATTGGCATTAAATTTATATATTGCAATAAATTTAACAATTTAACATTTTTCGTGTTCCACAATTGACACAGTTGTCAGTTGTGGAACACAACAATCACTCCATAAACCTGATGATTGCGTAACGCATGAAAGTACTAGTTTATTGCAAAATTATAAAAATTACAAATAATAAAACGTGAAAATCAGATTAAGTTGGAATTTCATTGATTAATATATTCCTCTATGCACAGTCATATAAACTCTGATACTCGTATATATATATATATATATATATATATATATATATATATATATATATATATATGTATGTATGTATGTATGTATGTATGTATGTATGTATATGTATGTATGTATATGTATATGTGGGGGGGGGGTTGATACAAACAGGAAAAATAGAACTCAAATTATGAGTATATGTATATTTTTGTTAATATTTAGCAGAAGTAACAGAGTGACTGGAGATCCGAGAGTTTCGTGCGTAGGCACTTATCAAACTCTCGGTCCTTGAGTCTCTCTGTTACTTTTGCTAAATATTAATATATATATGTATATATAATTCTATATGTGATATTTCGTTCTTTTATACACGATTCAAAACTGACTTTAAAATAGGACACCTTAAATATTCAATTATCATATTCATTCAATATTAAGAGAAAGGATTTAGAAACAATTCAGTTACAGTAACATCAATTTCGCTTATTTGTTTGCAACGTTTACACCATGACTGGACACTGCTGCTCGCAGTACACAGAATGTTGAGAACAAAAAAAAACTTATTTATGATATCTCAATTGGGCAAAATCAGGTCTTCATTAGATGGAATAATTTATCTTAATGAGGAATATCGGTTTCGAAACCAAATGTGTTACGTAAATTTTACATAATTTATCTTGTCTTTCCAATGTTCGATATACTTTATATGTGTTCATACATGCCAAAAATGGCGAGTGAAATACGTAGCCATATTATTTCCGTGTTGCTGCTGGCAAACATCTCTGTATACATCACGCCACGACCATTGTCGCGCGATTGAAAAACTCTTAATGTTGTGGTCAACACATTTTTATTTCACAATATAAGCAATCTAATTATTGGTTCATATAATTTTAAAATAAATGTGGGATGCATATTATAATTATCCTATTCAGTTATTTATTTATTCTCAAAAGTATTATTATTGGTATATGATACAAAATGTTTAATTGTTTAAACATTGACTTTTTAATACTATCACAAACGTGCTTCTTTCTGTATGCGGTACGTCTTCAGTGTGGAGTAATGGAACAATAGGAAGTCATTTTAATTTTATTATCTAAGTAATTGTCTTCATTTGAAACCAGAAAAATAAGAAGAGAGAGAGAGAGAGAAAAAAAAAGAATAGAAAAAAAGCAAAGTCACTCGTGAATAGAAAAAAATTGGTATTTTTTCCAATTTTTTCTTTTCTTATCAAAGGATCAGCAGCAGATAGGTCTAGTTCAAATGCAAGTGTGTTATGATAAATTTCCATCATTAGCCTAATCTTCCCAACCTCAGCCATTTTTGTAGGCGACGAGTGAGTGATTTCTTAAATGAAAATGTCTAAAGTGATGAGGTATGAAATATTGTAAAGAAAAACTCTAAAGTAAAAACACAAAGAGAACGATATCGAATGTCTAAAGGAATTTAGGGGCTCAGTTTTGCTATGGACATATTTTTTTCACGATGTGTACATTATTCGCATAGAGAGAGGATATTTGATGCAAAATTATAACGAGGCCCAACAGAGGAATTAGACTTACAGTTCAGTCGGTGAACTATGAGTCAACCAGAAATATGTAATCAGGGTAATAAGTTTTGCTGCAAGTACAGATGGCACTGTAACATTGACACGTGATTTATCTTGCGACGTTAAATTCAAACCGTTTAACATAATAAATTATAACTGCCTTAAAAGCTGACTGAATGTAGAAGTACTAAATGCCGGACTTTATATCTTGCGATATTTAGATACACTCGTTTATATTTTTCAAATGTCACCAGCGTCGATTTCGCTTGTTATCTTTTCAGGATCGATAATATTGATACCAATGATAGAGTGGTATCCCTTCTTCAAACTTGCTGGCTTTGTGAAAAAATTTGAAACTTCTGACAAAGGAACGCAGTCTGCAAATTGGGAGAGGTATTACTTGATTAAAATTAATATGACAATTTACTTTATTTTATCGACCCTTAGAGGAATATAAGTTAATGCTGATACCTATGAGATTTGATCTAGCACGTAAACACCCGGTATGTTTTAAATGATAATGGCATCTAGTTTTTTTAGCAGTTTGGGGTAGAGTGGTTTAGTCAATAATATGGGCTCTTATGCTTGAGTTCTGCTTTATTTTATCGACCACAGAAGGATAAATGGTAAAGTTGACACCGGTGATATTTGAACTTAAAAAGTAAAAAGCCGGAATGTATAAATAATAATAAAGATTATATAAGAAATCAATACTATTGTTAGTATATTAAATTGTTGGTTTTATTGTTTGTTTACTAGTTAAATTGTTATTGAATATTTACTAGTTAAATTATCAAACTAGTTAAATATTTCTGGTTAATTTCTACAAATAATTAAATATTTTATGATGCAAAGTATTTCGTTTTAATCAGCTACTTGAAATTAGAGATGAAATAATAGGAAATAATTAAGCAAGGGAAAATGGGCGCCAAAATTAATAGCAACTTGTGAGCATGTGGGATTTGAGCGTTCTAAGCTCCTTTTCTTCTCATCTGCGCATACATTAGCATCGTTGAAGTAGTTACAAGATGAAAGAGGCGTAGACGAAGGTGCACATGCGTGCTCATTGCTCTGAAAATAACATGCTTGTCCTTCTACTCCAGTTTTCAGTCTTGCTTGCTTTAACACTCGTCTTCATCGAACGGCACACATCTGAAGGATTGGAAGGGAGAGGGAAGCAATGAGAAAGAAGAAAGAAATTGGTGAGTGGCACACTTCAGACTTGAAGCGCAAAGAGGAAACGAAAAGAAAGCAAGAAAAAAAATAGAATGTGATAAAAGCAAAAATATTTATAACAAATAAAAAGATTTTTGCCTTACTTTGTAAAAGTTGAAGAGTTGCTGGGTTTGTGACAGGAAGATCAGACTGTAAGTGAATGAATAGTCGCAGATAAAGAAGATTTTTTTTTAAAATTCAACTTGGAATCGTATTTGCATGTGCAAATGTATATGTGAATGAACGTGTAGGGAAGAAGAGGCGAGTTAAATGTATTTA
>NC_042999.1:86947779-86995279 GCF_006345805.1 Octopus sinensis
TATAATATATATATATATGATATATATATATTGTATGATATATATATATATATATATCTAAATATATTATATCTATATACAGAGAGAGAGAAAAAGAAAGGAAGAGAGAATGGATGATATTAAAGAACAAGTGTCATATATCCAGTTCCTCGATCCCGAGGGGTTTTCGGCAGTCAAGGTTAAGTACCCCTGTTCTATTACATATAGTATGTTTTTTTTATATTTACTAAATTGTATGTATGTATGTGTGTATGCATGTATGTTTGTATGCTTGTATGCATATATGTATGTGTGTATGAATTAGTGTACGTATGTGTGCATGTTTAATGTACGCATGTGGGCATGTTTATACACAATATATATTATATACATGTGTGTGTAAATATATACATGAATAATAAATTATAATACATACATATATACATATCTGCTTACACACACATGCACACATACATACATACATATATATATATGTGTGTGTGTGTGCGTGTGTGTATCTCAAATATAAACACGTCATGTATCTTTTCAATACTCTGGCTAGATGCATACCGTGTATATCCTACATGTGTATGTATGCATGTATACACACACAATGTATTCAAATACAATATGCGTGTGTGTGTGTGTGTGTTTGAACGTTGTTGTTGTTTCGTCACATGTCTACCGTGATTGAGTGGATCCATGATCAGAAACTTCAAGTCGTGACAACCTTATTTTTCTATATCAGGGACTACATTTTTCAGCTGTATAGTAGTGCGATTTGCAAGAGATTCTATTGCTGTTTCTGCCCAGTCGAGAAATCATCAACCACAAACAGTCTTTATACATGCAAAAATATATTTGTATGTATTTGTAAATATATATACGCATAAATAAACACCGACACACACACACACAGATATGCACACATACATACATATGTACATAGGTACATACTTACATATGCATATATATATATATATATATATATATATATATATATATATATTATATATATATACTATATATATATAATATAATATCTATATTATAGGTATAATAGAATATATATATACAGTATGTATATATATATATATATATATATATATATATATATATATATAATATATATATATATATATATATATACTATTATATATAAATATACAGTAGATACAGTATATATATATATATATATATATATATATATATAATATATATCATATATTATATATATATATAGGCAGGTAGGGACACCGTATTTCGTTTTGCATACATATGTAGATATATATATATATATTCGAGCAAAACGCCCCCTGTCTAATGGACGGTGCTGATTTGTCAAACGTTTAGACCAAAGTTTCCCAAAACAACTTGTCCCATAGGCCTCCCCTTTGAGAAACACTGATTTAACCTAAATTTGAGACACCAGCAAAAAAAGAAATAAAGATATACTTTTTTTCTGTTCCAAAGTAAAACGATTTTATTCACACAAATATGCAACTGAAGAGTTTAAAGTACCAGTAATGATAAGGCTGTTGACTGGGAGAACACAAACACGGCTTTATCGATCGTATTCTCACCTGGAATCGATTTTTGTAATTTTTTTAAGACTTATACACGCCCTGATACCGTCGGTATCTACATATCAAATTTGAGCGTAATCAGATGGAGGATGCCCAAGATCTTAGAAGACACACACACAGACAGAACGGATTTTATATAATATATATATATATAGTATATATATCGCTGGTAGGAACCAACATTTCGTTTTGCAACCATAATATACTGTTAAGTATATTATAGGTTTATAAGTCAATAATGTGCCCTATTATTGTGATAGCAGTGTGTTGTTTTCATTTTAAGTTTTTCATTTTAAGATTTTCTATAGAATTTTAGAGCCAGATTAGAATTCTGTACATGTATGTATGTATGTATGTATGTATGTATGTATGTATGTATGTATGTATGTATGTATGTATGTATGTAATTGTTCAGTTTTATTTCAAGATTTCTTGCCAATAGAGAAAGAGCCGCTTTCTAACATAGATTGCAGGGTTAGTAAGACGGCAGCAGTGTTCCAGCGAATGTGTTCCATCTGGACGGCCTCAAACATCAGCAGTGATGTGAAATTTTACCTATACAACTCCATCGTTCTGCCAACTACAACATATGCTAGCAAGACTCGAAAGAAAGAGTACAGTAAGGACTGGCAGAAAACTAAATGTATTTATTCCATCAAAGTTGTCTCAGAAAGATGCTGAGGTTCAAGTGGCAAGACCGTGTCACTACTAATGCTATACATACAAATAAAAACAGTTACAAACTAATATGTGATTTGATCCATTAAACGTTTCTTTTATTCTTTTACTTCAAGTAATGTTTTATCTTTTTTTTACTTAATTCTTTGTTGAATATATACCAATATTGATTTCAAATTTTGGTACAAAGCCATCAAGTACGGGGAAGGAGGTAAGCCCATTACATCAATCCCAGTAGTCAACTGGTATTCATTTTTATCGACCCTGAAAGGATGAAAGACAAAGTCAACCTCGGCGGAGTTTGAACTCAGAACATGAAGACGGACGAAATGCCGCTAAGCATTTTCCCGGTGTACTAACGATTCTGCTAGTTCGCCGCCTTTGAATATATACCAATATTTCAATGATACAAAGTATTGCTTATACAGGACATAAAACAACGGAGAATGCACAACTTTGTATATATATCTTCTATATCCAGCAGAGCCATTTCTTCAAAACTTTCGCATTAATATGTATGTATGTATGTATTATATATGTATGCATTATGTATGTATATGGGTGATGAACATGTTTGTGTCTTATTTGTACACATTCGTACATACACACACAAATCTGAAATTAGAAATTATAAAACGAAAGATGTTGAAAGCTGTATTTGTTATTATCTTAGCCTTAGTATATGTGTATGCATGTGTGTGTATGTATATGCACATATACATATACATACATAAATACATGCATACATACACACATACATATTTAAGCACACACACACACATACACACACACACTCGCACACACGAAAGGAGAGATGCAAAAATACAGGTTACAATATTTATTTAAACTGTAAACTAAAAATACATTCTTTGCCCCTCCCTCCACCTCATACAAACCTCTTTTGTTCATTATTCTCTCACAGGTTTCACTCATTAACCTGCAACCCTGCTTGGGGGCACCGTCGTTAAGGGTTCATGTTCCTTCTTTCTCATAGGAGTGGTTAGTGTCCTCTGGGGTGACACCGTGATGACTATAGAATAATAAGACACATAACCACGTTTAAGTAAAATTAATATGGTTAAAACTACAGGTTCATCATCGATTCCATAGCCTTTCCGTATTATGGATTTTTCCAAACTAGGGGTGGTCACCTTGATCAATACACTCTATGTTAAACAATTATCAAATTCAAATAAATAAATGAAATATATGTACCTGTACATAAGTATAGATGATACAAGTCTATTAATATGCACTGTGCAAGGTACCAATAAGCTGGTCACGGTTGTGGAAATTCGAAGTCCCTGCTAGTAAATTAGTGTTGTACTTGTATTAAATTCATACCTTGACGAAGAAAGGACTAAATGAATGCAAATTATGTCTTCTCAGTAATTAAGGGCAGGTGATATGGAGGAAGGGTAAGGAATTTCATGAATATTCTTTTCTACTCAAGGTACAAGGCCCGAAACTTTTGGGGAGTGGGGCTAGTCGATTATATCGACCCCAGTACGCAACTGGTACTTAATTTATCGGCCCCGAAAGGATGAAAGGCAAAGTCGACCGCGGCGAAATTTGAACTCAGAACGTAAAGATAGAATTTCACGAATATTGGGGAAGGGAAAGCTGGTATGGCATACTTATACACAAATTTGGTTCTTCATAACTTTCAGAAAAATAGGCATTTGTGATGAAATTTCTACAAGTATTTTTCAGATCTTGTAGTTTACGATTCTAACGGAATTAATGTAAAAAAGAAAAACAAAAAAAATATTGGACACTCATACATACTGACACATATGTTTTCAAAATTTCAAGTTTCATTTCCTCTCTCTCTCTCTCTCTCTCTCTCTCTCTCTCTCTCTCTCTGCACACACACACACACACACACACACACTTGTGATGTGTGTTAGTGTGTATTTGTGCACGTGCTCCTTTGTTTTCACTTTAAATTCCAATACAATCTTAATCTGCTCTAGCTGAAAGGTATTTGTAGATAATTTCATTAAATGTATATCCATTTTACTGTAAATCATGAGAAAACTAAGTCGGGGGAGGACACCTTTGTGCAGATATACTGCTGGTATTTGTCAGTTTGAGGAGGGTTGGGTTTAGGTTACCAGTACTTAGTCTAATCTTTTACCGACATTTATTTGTGGAACCGCTAAATTTCGGAGCATAATGTGACACAACATAAGTTACATGCATGTAAAATACACACGCGCGCGTGCATTTGGTCACCCAGAGGTTATAATAGAAGATACTTACCTTAATGTACACCACAATGGGATCGAACCCGGAACCACATGCTTGTGAGATAGTTATCTTCACCACACAGTTATGCTTTTGTTATAAGTTAGCAGCATAAATAAATAAAACTGTCCCCAATCAACAAGGACCTGCCAAACTGTGAGTAGCAAAGATGAGTAATTGCAGCATCTGTGTAAATATTTGAATATACATGCATACACACGTAAAGCACATGCACATTTATATATATGGGTACGTATTCGCGCGCGAATGTATATATACGAGTGTATGTATATGCAGATTTTAGATAAAACATATTCGGGTTACTTTGTTATTAGAGAAGTTCTTTCTTTACATTACAAACCTATGAAGTTGAAATCTTATAAACGGATCAGATAAAATGGGACGTATCTTACTGTCCTGCTCCTCCCACTTTCTTAGTTACTACCTGTACTGACGTGCTGGAGAGGTATATGGGAAGTAGAATACGTTGATCTAATTTTAAGCTCCTCCCTATACATTATCAATGTATTGCTAGATGTGACCATTGCATATTAATTAGGTAGTCTGTAGATATAGCTGTGTCCGTTTTCAACGACAAGCTAAAATTATGTGCAACTGCTCCACATACATACTGCGAATATTGATTTCTAAGACGTGAATTTAGTCGATTAATTTACATATTCTTTTATTCTTTTATTCTTTTACCTGTTTCAGTAATTTGACTGCGGCCATGCTGGAGCATCGCCTTGAATGGTTTTCGGCAAATGAATCGACTCCAGGACTTATTTTTTAATACAGTTCTATATTTAAGGGATGAGGAATTATGTACATTATTTACATTTGACGGATACTTGTCCTCATCTTGTTTGTTGTTAACACAACATTTCGGCTGATATACCCTCCAGCCTTCATCAGGTGTCTTAGGGAAATTTCGAACCAGGGTTATCATTCCTAAGGTATTTTTCAATGTTATTATTATTATTATTATTATTATTATTATTATTATTATTATTATTATTATTATTGAGTGAGAGAGCAGTTCATTATTATTATTATTATTATTATTATTGCCTTTGCACAGCTTCTAACGCTGGAGATGTATTACAGTGTTAGCTGTTCATTACCAGTGAACTAAGGTACCACCTACTATTTTTCGAGCATCTTCCGGAGTATTCGAGCGGTTCCAAGCACTGCTGTTTTCTGCAAGTGCTCCACCCTTATTGCAGCCCCTATTTGCTCCACGTACTTCTCGAGATTTTTGCACACTGTTGCCAGGGCTCCGACAATTATTGGTACTACTGCTACCTTTTTCATCGACCACAGCTGCTTAACTTCCCAAGCTAACCTGTCACATCTCTCAACTATTCTTCCTTCCTTATCGCATATCTTGTTGTCAGCTGGGCGTGCTATATCTATGATCCAGTATAGTTTTTTTTTTCTCAATTAAGACTATGTTCGGTTTCTTATTCTCTATCTCATGGTCGCACTGAATCATAAAATCCCATAAGATCTTTGCATTTCTATTTTCGACGATACTTTCAGGTTTGTGGTTGTATCAATTTTTTGCTGTCAAGTCCATACTTTTTGCAGAATATCCAATGGACCATCCTAGCTATATTGTCGTGGCGTCTCTTCTATTCCTTCTGGGCTAGTGGCGTACATTGGCTGGTAATATGCTATACGGTTTCAATTATTATTATTTTTTTTTTTAATAAAATATGGTCCGTTGTCTTCTGCTGAACCGGAGTCATCCCTTGGCCATAGGTCACAGCAGGTCCTCATCTCATGAAGAGTACACAGCGTAGAATGTATGTGGAACCTAGCAACACTATTTTCTGAAGTTCTCCCACGTTAACACTGCAAAGGAATTTGTTGAGCTGCTTATAAGGCCCTTTTTAATTAGCCCTTACGCTCCAGTCACCACTGGTGCTGTGCTGCATTTCATTCCTCACATCTTGGTCACTTCTATTTCTAGGTCTTTGTATTTAAGTAACTTCACAACTTCTTTAATGGACACATTTCTCTCTGATGGTACTGTCACATCTGTCATTAAGCATTTCTTATTCTTCCCATCTTTGATGATTATGTCCGGCCTGTTTGCCTTGATTTCTTTATCGGTGTTGATTGGCATGTCCCAGAGTACAGTTACATCATCTTTTCCGGTCACAGTTTCAGGTTTATGCTGATACCATCTTTCTGAAGTTGGAAGCTGATAGTGTTTACATATATTCCAATGGATATATTTCGCTCCTCAATCGTGTCTATGAATATATTCAGTTTTTGCAAGCGCTGTGCATCCAGTTAAGATGTGGTCCACTGTTTAGTCCTGCTCATGACACATTCTGCATTTCAGGTCAGTGCCATCGTTCATCATTTTGCTGTGGTAAGCCCTGGTTGCCAAGCTTTGATCTTGTGCTGCTATGATAAAACCTTCGGTTTCAGCCTTCAGTCCTGAGCTCTTCATCCATACATGAGTGTCTCGTTTTTCTACGTCTAGTTTGTTCACTCTACATAGGTATCGGTCATGCATCGGTTTTTCCAGCCATTCTTCTTTGCTCTTCTTCTGGGCTTGTTTTTCATCTATTCATTAACTCTTTTAGCAAACTGGGTTACTTTCTCATTTGCCTTTATCCTAGGTTCCTCCAGCATCAGTTGTTTCTTAAACTGTATAGATTTTTTGTATACCGAGTATAGCTTCTTTACTTTATCATGCTGGTGCACAAGCTTCATTAGAGGATCTTTTGACAGCTCAAGATATTTATTTAATCCTACAGTGATGGTTTTGTAAGATAATTCTAACTGAGTTAGTCCACTTCCTCCCGTGCTTATCGGTAAATAAATCCTGTTCACGTCCGCTTTTGGGTGGTTCATTCGAGCCATGGGTCTTGGAGTGTAGCTTCTTTATTCCGCTCATTTGCCAGTTGATTATGTTGAAACTGTAAGCTACGATTGGTACTGCAAGAGTGTTAATGGCTTCTATTTTGTTTGCAGCGTTGAGTTCAGTCTTTGTTACGAACTGTACTCTTTTCTAATCTCTTTCATTGCTGAATGTTTTATGCCGTTACTTTCGTCTATGCCAAGGTATTTATATGCTTCTTCCTGGTCCAGTGCTCGGATTCTTGCTTCTGTATCTACGTGGATATCCGCAGAAGATGCCAGTTTGCTTCTTATGAAAGTGGCTTTCGTGCATTTGTCCAGTCCAAACTGCACCCTGATATCATCACTGAACTTTTTAATCGTAGCAAGTAGACCTTCTTGTTGTTCGTCATTTTTTGAGTACATTTTCAGATCATCCGTGCAGAACAGATGACATCCCCTTTTTTCTTCTTGATCTCATATCTATACCAGGTTTTGTTGAGCATGGTGCCAGTGCCAAGCAGAATATTAAGGGTGATAGCGAGTCCCCTTGGAAGATACCACTTTTGATTTGATTGGTCTGCTTGTTATTGATCCACTGGAATAGTTCAGCGTCAACGTAGTTTCCCATGTATTCATGCTGTGTTTCATAAACTTGGTTAGAGTTGGGGATACTTTGTATACTTCCATCACTTTCAGAATCCATGAGTGAGGTACACTATCGAACGCCTTTTTATAGTCGATCCATGATGTGCTCAGGTTCGTTTTCCTGGTTTTGCAGTCATCAAGGATCATTTTCTTTATTAGCAATTGGTTCTTGCATCCGTAGTTCCCTCTTCGACAACCTTTTTGTTCTGGTGGTAGTAGGTTGTTTTCTTCCAGGAATGTGTATATTCTTTCAGTGTTAACAAGAATAGTATTGACAATGACTTTGAAGTTTCGGCTTGCTTAGCCTTCATCGGATAGCCAGATGAAGTCTAAGCAATCCGAAGTTTTGCAATCACTGTCAACGCGCAGGAGTGGCTGTGGTAAGAAGCTTGCTTCCTAACCACATGCTTCCAGGTTCAGTCCCACTGCGTGGCACTTTGGGCAAGTACCTTCTACTATAGCCTCAAGCCAACTAAAGCCGTGTGAGTAGATTTGGTAGAGGGAAGCTGAAAGAAGGCTGTCGTGTATGTGTGTGTGTGTGTCTGTGTCTGTGTTTGTCCCCCTACTATCGCTTGACAACCGATGTTGGTGTGTTTACGTCCCCGTAACTTAGCGGTTCGGCAAAAAAGACCGATAAAATAAGTACTAGGCTTACAAAGACTAAATTCTGGGGTCGATTTCTTCGACTAAAGGCGGTGTTCCAGCATGGCCACAGTCAAACGCCTGAAACAAGCAAAAGAATAAAAGGAAAAAGAGTGTGTGTGTGTGTGTGTTGTGTGTGTGTGTGTGTGTGTTGTGTGTGTGTGTGTGTGTGTGTGTGTGTGTGTGTGTGTGTGTGTGTTACTAAGTAATTCAACATTATTACAAAGTATATCATTTATCTTATTCTCTCTTATTGCACCTCCTCACAGTACAACATAAGTGAAGCATTTCTTAATTTCTAATACCTTTTATTACTTCGTCAATCCGATGAATATTTTTTTTGCGCCATTATAAAACCCAACACTAATTTACCAACTTCACTGTTAGAAACCTGAATACCAAATTGTGCTTTAATGCTTCTTTCATGTAACACACTGTTCAATTTTCCTTGTCTTCCGGCATAATGTGGGTAACCTTCTTTATTAGCTTCTTTAGTAGCACGCACATAGTTTGGTCGGACTCAATTCCAGTTCTAAGAGCCTCTTCAACGATGTATGCCGTTCGTACCTTTCATTTCTTCCGAGTCATTAACGTTGTTATTCCCAGGAACACGCTTCTTGAACTCTGACAATCTAAAGGGCAGTATAAAACACAGAAGGTATGACAAATCATCGACATAATGACTTGACCTTTCTCATAATCTATCTAATCGGCTCATTTACTCTGCACCTATTAAAGAAAGGTTGCAAATATGAAATGTCCTCTTTTAATAGCACAATATTCTGTCTCGTCCGGTTATAACCAGCACAACAATATCACCGAAGATGTTATTGTTAGATTCAGATACATTAACTTACCACCATAATATATGGTAGTGCACTTAAATAACCTTGTTTTACTGTTGGGCTTTCTGACTAATTCGAAATATATGGAAGAATTATGCGCAATGAATAATAATAATACTTCCTACTATAGATAATATAATAATAATAATACTTCCTGAATAATAATAATACTTCCTACTATAGATACAAGGCCAGAAATTTTGTAGGAAAGAGTCTATTAATTACACCAACCCTAGTGTTAAACTGGAACTTATGATGAAAAGCAAAGTCAACCTTGGCGACATTTGAACTTAGAATGTAAGATGGATGAAATGTCTTTAAGCATTTTGTTCAACGCGCTAACGTTCTAGCACACATTATTATTGTTGTTGTTGTTGTTATTATTATTATTATTATTATTATTATATTATTATTATTATTATTATTATTATTATTATTATTATTATTATTGAGGTGGCACGCTGGATGAAATGCTTAGCGATATTTCGCCCGTCGCTACGTTATGAGTTCAAATTCTGCCGAGGTTGATTTTACTTTTCATCCTTTCGGGATCGATAAATTAAGTATCAGTGAAACACTGGGATCGATGTAATCGACTCTTCCCTGCCGTCAAAATTGCTGCCCTTGTGGCAAATGTTGAAACCATTATTATTGTTGTTGTTGACACCCCGGGCAGAATGCTTAGCGGCATCTCGTCCGTCTTTACGCTGTGAGATCAAATTCTGCTTTCGGAGTCGATAAAAAGAGTATCGGTTGAGTACAGGAGTCAATGTAATAGGCTTATTCCCTCCCCCGAATTCGCTGGCCTTGAGTGAGAGAGCAGTGTATGCCATCAAAGTGACACTGGGGTAAAATATACGAAGCCCAGTATACCCATCATGATTACCCGTCTGATAACGGTATATCAAGCACATGCACCATAACCATACGTGCTCGATACAGTGATCTCATACCAAGATAAACAGTGCACGACCTTGCGGGTGAGGTCCTGTCAGAATTTTCGTCAGTTTGAGTAGCCCTTTGTTTAAGGACGACGAAGGAATTACCCATGAAGACTTGTATGTCAATGATGATCCCACCCGATCACATATCTCCCAGAACAAACAGCACTCCAGAAATACCTATATGTCCTTCAACACTAAGTCAATGCTTTTTTTTTCTGCTAGAAAACTACAAACGAAAACTGAGAGTGGAACTGTCCAACTAGAAAGAGCTATCTCTTTCTCGCCAACTTTCAAGAAATTTACTAGAGGTCAGCATTTCCTCTCTCCCCTCCCATCTTCCTTTTCAAATCATTGTTTCAAAGATTTATGATAGCTTACTAGAAAATATAAAATATCCACTGTAGGGTTACTAAAATATCTATTGCAGAATCATGGAAACTTAATGCAAATATGAAAAATTTTCTTGTCTTCAATGAAGTTAACATCAAAAACAAAGGCTGAAATAACAGGTATTTGTGGGAAGAAAAGGAAAAGAATAAAAATAAACTCTGAAAAGGATAAAAACTATGCTAGAAATCGGGTTGCAAATGCTAAGCTAAAGTAACAGCAAGAAACGTTTCTGCATAACCAACAGCTTATAAATCTGAACAAAGCAAAAACATAAATAGAATAGAAAATTCGTAACATTGGCTGAGAAATGCAGTACTCGAACGAAACATGCGCGCGTATGCACACATACATACACACAGGTACACATTATTAGATACACATATAGACATGCATAGTTATGTAAATACAAATTTTTTAATACTAATGCTTTCAGATCCGTAACAATGTATATACCTATAATCACAAAAATACATAAACTTATCTATTCTTCTAATAGATAGAACTACGTGCACCTCGGTGGATTTAGACTGCTTTGGAAAGATTCTATCTGTTCACTATTTCTATTTCATAACATCCTTTCCTCAATAATTATGTTATTTGATATCGTATTCCCTCCTTTTATTTTCATATCTTTAGACCCTTCTCTTTCGATAGAGCTACAGCTTTCTAGTTTTCAGTATGTCTGATTGTTGAACATAATATCTATGAGAACGCAATTCATGTTTCGCTTATCTATTTTATTTCTGATATTGAAATTATTGCTCAGAAGAATATTAATTCACTTTAGATCCACCACCCTATGTGTGCTTGTATTGTTTATTTAAAGAGTGATCTAGTGTAGGAGAAATAACTGAACATTTATTTGCTGTTTACGCAAATTGTCACTTATTGATGCGATACACTAATGAAGAAGATAACTGACTCTCACCCAAAATCCCAAAATAACCTTCTCCAGAACTTGTCTTTATCAATAACAAACACTTCAATATATATCTTCTTGTAGTCGATACTTGAATATATGCTACTGTGTGTACCACCCCAACGAAGGGTAATTTCTTTAACCTTGCTCGCTATTGATCTGTCTCTCTCAACTGAAACATCAAAAATGTGATGGAAATAGTTGTTAACAATCACCTTCTCAAGCATATTGAGTCCCTCTCCTCTCTCAAAGACTACCATTATAGCTTCTATATAACCAAATCTACAAGATTTTTTTAGCTCATTCATCATTTGTTTCTCACCTACAAGAAATTCAGCGAAATTAATGTTGCGCTTGATATGAGGAAAATACTAAGCGGCACAGTACTCTAGCTAACCCTATGAGCTTCGACCATCTTTGATCTCTTCAATTCGAATCTTCCTATCAGATCGCAACATCACAACGCACACTGATGAAGTCTTCCTTGAACCATGGTCTATCCTCTCTGCTGAACTTACAAGTTTCAGTTATTTCTCCCACACATCTTCTACTTGTACATTTATAGCATACTTGCTGGCACCACTTATCACGCTCATTCCTGTGCAGATTACACAAATTTTTCCTCCTACGCTTCTACATATAAACATCAATATAGAACTTAGACATCTGCTAAATAATACTCTCTTCATGAACAGGCATCTCGAAACTTCCTCCAACGATGCATGACAATCTAGTATCTTTCAGCGACAAACACACACAGTCACTACTCTAGCCACTCATCGACAACAGGCAATTAAATTTTTCAAAGTCCTTATAAATGCTGGACTCACAATCTCTGGTTGATCTTTATTGACAACTTCCACATATGTAACAGCTAAAAAAAAATACATCCCAAAAACTAGCTTTTCACTGCACAGTCAGGAAATTCTTTAGCTCTGGTCAGCTACTGACTCTCTATAAAACTCAAATAACCCCACAACTGAATATTACTTACATATTTGGGAGAGTGTTGCTGCCATAGTCTCACATAGTCCCAAACAACAAGAAGAAAGCCATACAATATATTGGAATAGACTTATTCAATAACACTCTACAGCATCAAACTGTAGTCTACCACTACAGTGGATTCTGCTCTTCTGAACTAGCAAGCTGCATACTATCTTTACTCAAGTTCAACTAACACATGTATCCTTTAACATTACTCTTTCTATATTTTATTCTTCTAGCCCTTCACCAATCACTGTTTCCTAGTACATTAACTTGTTAGAATTCCTGTCCCACGTTTTGGGGTTGTGCCGAACAGCTTCTGTCGTGTGTGGGACGGATCTGTCTATCGGCCTAGTCCATAGTGATGATTGCCCCGCCGCCCTCTTTTCATCGGGTAGGCTAGGTAGGTTTTCCTTTGCCTGGTAGCTGTGGTGAAAGAGGTTGCATTATGGACAAGACTGAAAGGCATGAAGACAGACACCTTCCTCTTTGGTAAACGTCTCATTGGCTTCTTCAAGTTTCACTTGGAAAGGAAATTGAAGGTGGAGAGGGAAGTTCTGTCCTCGAGTGAGTTTGCTGAAAGGTGAATGAAAGTTGCGAAAATGGATGGTACTAAGTGTAGACTTGTGAATCTGAGAAAGGAAACTGGAGAGGGCACTTGCTTTTGGTGTTCAGGAAGATCTTCGACAGGTGGGTTCCTCGATTATCTCTAGAAGTCAGCTTGTATCAGGAGAACTACATCTCTATCATCCCCTCCTTTTTTTAACCTTTGTATACTATGTATATTTCCCTTCTTTTTCATTGTAAACCGTGTATACTTTTTCATATATTTATTTATTTTGTCATTTCATTATATGTAAACTCCCACACTTTATGCCTGTTTTGTATTGTCCCCCTTGTCCTTCACCCTGGTGGTAAATAAACTAAATCATTATTATTATTATTGAAGGTGCTGGGCTGGTAGAATCGTAAGCACTTCGGGAAAAATGCTTAGCGGCATTTCGTCCGTCGCTACGTTGAGTTCAAATTCCGCTGAGGTCGGCTTTGCTTTTCATCCTTTCGGGGTCTATAAAATAAGTACCATTTGAACACTGGGGTCGATGTAATAGATTTACCTTCTCCTTGAAATTGCTAGCCTTGTGCCAAAATTTTAAACCATTAATATTATTATTATCGAGTAAGAGAGCAATGCATGCCATCAAAGTGATACTGGGGTACAAACATACGAAGCCCAATACACCCATCATGACTACTCATCTGATAAAGGTACATTTATGTATGTATGTGAAGGTGCGTGGCTTAGTGGTTAGGGTATTTGACTCACGATCGTAACGTCATGAGTTCAATTACCGGCGGCACGTTGTGTCCTTAAGCAAAACACTATATTTCACGTTGCTCCAGTCCACTCAGCTGGTAAAAATAAGCAGTACCTGTATTTCAAATAATCAGCCTTTTCATATACACATACATACATACATACATACATACATACATACATACATACATACATACATACATACATACTTATATATATATATGTGTGCATATATGGGTACAGGACGTCACCAACTATAAACAACAAGATGTACGAAAACAAACACGTTAAATACGCAAACGGGAGAAAGAAGTGGAAAACAAAAGAAGTAACACAAAGAGCGACTCGTCGTCAGTTGTCGGCTCATTTTGAGCATTCAACGACAATATGAGTTTTCGAAGTCAGTTGCTCCCATAAATTCCGAAATAAAAGAGTCAAAGTTGGGAACAAAAACAGGACAGTATATATATATATATATATATATATATATATATATATATATATATATATAATATATATATATATATATATATATGAGTAGTAGAAAATATAGATTCAGGGTATCATACAGTTATCACAGTAAGCTCTTCATTCAGAATCAGCTGTCAGTAGTCTCTGTCGAAGTCGATTAATGTGCTGCGTAATGTAACATGTCCATGTAAATGGACATAGAGAGAATATGAACAATTAATTTATTGTGCGAAGAGTAAATAAAACACAAAATCAGGTGTGAGCGGTGAAGATAGAAACTTGATGCATTCAAAGCCACTCATGAGTATTTTTGAAGTTAGTTATACTAAAAAAAATACTCCTTCAAAGTTTTCTGGGTGACTGTGATTTAAGTTATGGTATATTTTTAAATGTTCTTCATCAACATCTTATCGATTACCTATATTTTGTGTAGTATTTCAATCTCTTTTTTCTCATACAGCAAACCTTCATTGCTCTGTTGGGTTTTATTGGTTCTCGTCTTTATTTGACAATGGATTCTTTGTTGTTTCGTCAAGTGGAATCCTCTTCGTTTTGTACATCCTTTAACTTTAGTCGTGCTTCTTCTGTTTCTTCTTCTTTTCTTTTCTCTGCAACACTCTGGCATCTTCTATTTGATCCCGCATCGTAAATGAAGTGGCACTGTCGAGAGTAAAGAGCCAGTATTGTTCGTGTCAGTGACCGAAGGCGAGGGTATCTTCTTTGCCATTTGCAGAGCTCTGACTGGCAACGCTTTTGGAACGATAGCTGCAAGATCTGTTCTCGTTGTTGGTTCTATTGCAGTTCATTGCTCTCTCTCTCTCTCTCTCTCTCTCTCTCTCTCTCTCTCTCTCTCTCTCTCCATCTCTTTTACTGTATGTCTGTCTCTCTGTCTGTCTCTCTCTCTCTCTCTCCCTCTCTTTTACTGTCTGTCTGTCTGTCTCTCTCTCTCTCTCTCTCTCTCTCTCTCTATCTATCTATCTATCTATCTATCTATCTATCTATCTATCTCTTTGCTTCACCTGTTTTCTAAGCAAGACGACCAATTATTCATATACAGACAACAGATTATACTTCGAAAAGAAAAGAATCCTAACATCGGGCTACAAGAAGTTGCCTTAGATGCCAAGAACACTCCTATTGGGTTTTGGGTTACAACAAGTAACCTTAGATGCCAAGAACCTTCCTAAGTATCTTAGCTGTTCCTAATTGTTTTTTGCAGCTGTACTAAACTAGGTTTTATGCCTGTTTCCTCTGCACCTATAACTGCTGGGATACATTTTACCTGCACTTTCTATAGTCTTTGTAATTCAATAGCTAGGACCTGGTACTTCGCTATTTTTCTATACCACTCATATTGATTTTTTTCATCATTTGGGACTGTAAAATCAATTATCTGGCACTTTCTATTGTCTTTATCTACAACTACTGAATCAGGCCTTCTAGCTTATATTATTCTGTCAGTCTGAATTTTGAAGTCCCACAACATCTTATATTTCTTATTTTCTTGTACTTTACTAGGTTAATGTTCATACCATTTATCAGTATGTTCAAATCTTAGCTTTCTACATAACTTCCAGCGGATTATTCTCCCTAAGTTGTCATGTCTTTGTTTGTACTTTTTATGTGCCAGTATGCTACATTCGCTTACTATATAAGTAACGCTTTCCTCTTTTGGTTTGCATAGCCTATATTGAAACTCTACTTGGTTTTTGTCTATCTTGACTTTATCCAATTAGTCCTTAATGCTTGGTCTTGTGCTGCTATTAACAAACTTTCTGTCTCCCTCTTCAGCCTTCCTTTCTTCTTTGTCTATATATGAATGATGATGCGTTCCTCTAGCAGTCTTCCTGCAACCTTTCTGTTCTTCTGGTTGTAAATTCTGATTGTCAAGGTGCTCATAAAAGCTTTCTGAAAGCATTCCTGTTAACAGCTTCCACACTGATGGTAAGCAAGTGATTCGTCTATAGTTGCTAGCTGTATTACCCTTGCTCTTATCCTTCATAATAAGCATTGTTCTCCCTCTAGTCATCCAATCTGGTATTATTCCTCCATTAAGGCAAACCTGAAGTTGTTCCCTTAGCCTCCCATGTAAAATACTAAATTTCTTTAGCTAGTACCCTTGAACTAAATCCGTTCTTAGGCCCTTTCAAGTCGGAATTTTTCCTAACACTTTACTCATTTATGCACTAGTTAATCTTAGATGTGGCTGCTTTTCACTGACTACTTCTTCCCTCGCTTTCTTTTACCATACTGCATCTTCATTATGATCGACTAGTTTATCCCAAATATTATTATTATTATTATCATCATCATCATCATCATCACCATTATTATTATCATCATCATCATCATTATTAATATTATTATTATTATCTCAGATTTTGTTGGAAGTCCTGGAATTTTGCATGCGGGATGGACTTGCTGCCTCCAGCCTACGGTACCATGCTATCTGTTCTTTTAAGCCATCTAATACTTTCTTGATTATTCTGGCCGTATAACAGTCCTACTGGGTACTCTATTCCGATTTCCTTTTCTGATACTGTCCCCAAGGACTCAAAAATAATTCGCAATATCTTCACCTTCTTCATTTTCCATAGCCGGGCTATTTCGTACTTAAGAGGGTTGTACTTATCTATTTTCCGACTATCTATGGTCAAAGGGACATGAACATCAACAATATAGCACATGTGGTGCATCTCGTCGACCATCACTACGTCTGGTCTGCTAAGCTCTAGCACCTGATCTGTTTGGATTGGGAAATTCCATAGGATTTTGCATGTCTCCGACTTCACCAGCCTCTGCGGTTTGTGTTCATACCACGTCTTGCCTCTCTCTAGCCTCCACTTTTCGCACAGTTTCAAATGAGGTAGCACTTTCGCTACCGCATCGTGTCGCCACAACTCGTAGTGGTTTTGGGCAAGTCTTGAGTATTCGTATATGGGCAATGGTTTCGTCCACTCTATTAAAGATGCGGCACAGCGGAGACACTCGCTCGTTCCTGAGGTTGACCCTCCAATTCGTGGCCAAAGTTTGGTCTAGCAATTATTATTATTATTATTATTATTATTATTATTATTATTATTATTATTATTATTATTATTATTATTATTATTATTATTATTATTATTATTATTACGTATTTACTTACATTATTTACATTTGACGGATATTTGTCCTCATCTTGTTTGTTGTTAACACAACATTTCGGCTAATATACCCTCCAGCCTTCATCAGGTGTCTTGGGGAAATTTCGAACCTGGGTTCTCATTCCTAAGGTATTTTTGATGTTGCTGTTGTTTCATTATTATTATTATTATTATTATTATTACTTTTTTTTCTTCTTCTTTCAAATTTTCTTCCATTTCTTGCCGAGTGTCTTCCCGACTCCTAGGGCAAAGAAACTCATAGTATACATTGGTAGGCCATTAAACCAAACTCAGTAGTTCGTTCATTTTTTTTTTTTTTAAAGTTAAATTAAAATACATGAGCAGCAACAGTTCTCACATCGACAATGCTCTTCTCAATACGTGTGATGTACCAGTTAAGACAATCTTTTGCACTTCTTGCAGGGATGGTAAGCCGGGGATCATTCTCATATAATTATCGGTTCCCTTCTTGATCATTCCTAGTGCTCCTACGATCACTGGTATTGTAACCGCCTTGAGATGCCACATTTTCTCAATTTCAATGAGTAGGTCTTTATATTTTCTGAGCTTGTCAAACTCTTTCGCTGAGATATTATGATCACAGGGGATGCTCATGTCGATCAATAAGCAAACTTTATTGTTTTGGTCTTTCACAACAATATCTGGTTTATTGGCCTTGATGGTTCGGTCTGTATGTACTGTATATATTATTATTATTATTATTATTATTATTATTATTATTATTATTATTATTATTATTACTTATTTACTTACATTATTTACATTTGACGGATATTTGTCCTCATTTTGCTTGTTGTTAACACAACATTTCGGCTAATATACCCTCCAGCCTTCATCAGGTGTCTTGGGGAAATTTCGAACCTCGGTTCTCATTCCTAACGTATTTTTTTATGTTGCTGTTGTTGTTGTTGTTATTATTATTATTATTATTATTATTATTATTATTATTATTATTATTATTATTCAGTAGTTTTATTTTTATAGCGTGCTTTCACTTCACTACCGAGCGCAGCTCTGTGTGCCTTAGGTATGTGCTGTGATTTGTTGTCATGCTCTGATGGTTATTGTATGGAAAGTGTTCTGAGTAGGATGTGTGCAGTGCCTAGTAGTGCAATTTTCTGTATGTTATATGTGTTTGTAAGTCCTGGTGTTTTTGTTATGTATTTGTCTGAATATTTTTTTATCATGCCTAATGCACCTACTATGATAGGAATTGTTTCTGTTTTCAGGTTCCACATTCTAGTTACCTCTATTTCCAGGTCTTTGTATTTTGAGAGTTTCTCCATTTCTTTTAGAGACACGTTGTCATCTGCCGGTATTGATACATCAATTAGAAAGTATTTTTTTTCTTCATGATCTCTGACAACTATATCTGGTCTGTTGGCCGTAATTTCTCTATCTGTGTGTATCGGCATATCCCAGAGTATGGTTGCTTTCTCGTTTTCTGTGACCTTTTCTGGTGTGTGCCTATACCATCTTTTTTCTGTTGTTATTCCATAATGTTGGCATAGTTTCCAATGTATGTAGGTTCCAACTCTGTCATGTCTGTGAATATATTCCTTCTTAGCCAGGACTGGGCAGCTAGAGATAATATGATTTATTGTTTCTTGTCCATCTCCACATATTCTGCAGTTACTTGTAATATTTCTTTTCATTACATGTTTTTGGTAATTTCTGGTGGGGAGGCTTTGGTCTTGTGCTGCAATTAAAAATCCCTCTGTCTCTGCTTTGAGTCCTGAGCTTCTCAACCATTGCTGGGATTTTTCTTTGTCTATTTCTTTTGCGTTTAGTTTAGTGCAGTATTTACCATGAAGGGGCTTTTCTTGCCATCGTTTTATCATGGCTCGTTGCAGTTCTATTTTTAGTTTGGATTTCATTTGTTTTATAGCTTTTGTTGTTTCTTCATCATCTTCTTCTTCTTCTTTGTGTTTATTAGGTGGTATGATTTCTTGTTTGTATTTGTCAGCTTCCTTAAATACTGAGAACAGTTTTTTGTTTTGCTCGTGTTTTGCTGCTATCTGGATCAGTTTTCCTTCCTTCTGAAGTAGGTATTTTTGCAGTCCCATGGTGGTTATTTTATAGTAGTTTTCCAGCTGTATAAGGCCTCTACCACCTTCTATACGTTGTATATATAGTCTTTCTATGTCAGATTTTGGGTGATGCATCCTAGATCCTGTCAGTATTTTTCTTGTTTTCCTATCTATTTTGGACAGTTCATTTCGTGTCCAGTTAAGGATATTGTAGCTGTAACTTATAACTGGGACAGCTAAAGTGTTGATACCTATTATCTTGTTTTTAGCATTGAGCTCTGTGTTTAGTATTGATCTAACTCGTCTATAATATTTCTTTTTATTTTCTCTTTCATTTGTGTGTGTTGTGTCTTATCTAGTTCATGGATTCCTAAGTATTTGTAAGTTTGGCTTTGGTCTAATTCTTTAATTTCATTGGTTTTATCTAGTGTGGTGTTGTTACTCTTAACTAGTTTTCCTCTTTTCATGGTTACTTTGGCGCATTTTTCTAATCCAAATTTCATATCTATTTCTTTGGTAAATCCATGAACTGTCTTTAATAGTGTTTCTAGCTGTTTGTCATTTGCAGCGTATAGTTTTAGGTCATCCATATATAAAAGGTGGCTGATCGTTTTGCCGTAACATTTATATCCGCATCCAGTTCTATTTAGCATATCAGATAGAGGTGACAGTGCCAAGCAGAAAAGGAGTGGAGAGAGCATGTCTCCCTGGAATATTCCTCTTCTAATGGGGATGTCTTTGGTTTTCATGAGTCCCTCTTTTGTTTGGAGGTGTAGGACTGTTTGCCATTTATTCACAGAGTGCTCTATGAATTTTATGATTGTTGGTGCTACTTTGTTAATGGCTAGTGTTTCGAGGATCCAAGTGTGGGGGATGCTATCAAACGCCTTTTTGTAGTCAATCCAGGCCATACTGAGGCCTTTCTTCTTTCTGTGGCTGTCTTCAGTTACGGCTTTATTAATCATTAGTTGATCTTTACAGCCATATGAGCCCTTGCGGCATCCTTTCTGCTCTTCTGGGAACAGTTTGTTTTCGTCCAGGTGCTTGTTCAGCCTTTGCGATATCACTGCAGTAAATGCCTTGAACATAGTAGGGAGGCAGGTTATTGGTCTGTAGTTTTCTGGTTTTGTTGTTTCATTTGATTTGGGAATTAAGATGGTTTTCCCCTTCGTGAGCCATTCAGGCATTGTCTCTGGCTCTGCTAGTATGCTGTTAAAGTTTTCAGCCAGCTTTTTGTGCATTCCTGTTAGATATTTCAACCAGAAGTTGGGGATCTTGTCATGCCCAGGTGCCTTCCAGTTGCTTAGTTTTTGCAGTGCCTGGGTGACCTCTTCAGTTGTTATGGGGGTCCAAAGTTGTTCAGATGCCGAGTTTGTTATTTTCATACTCCTTTTTTTTGGCTGTTCGTTCGCCGACCATATTTCTCTCCAGAATTCTTCCAATTCTTCTGCCGTTGGTGCTGCAGTGACTTCTATCTTCTGCCGTTGGTGCTGCAGTGACTTCTATTTATTATTATTATTATTATTATTATTATTATTATTATTGTTGTTGTTGTTGTTGTTGTTGTTGTTGTTGTTGTTGTTGTTGTTGTTATTATTATTATTATTATTATTCAGGTCACTGCCTGGAATTGAACCCGGAATTTTGGGATTAGTAGCCAACAAACAAGATGAGGACAAATATCTGTTAAATATAAATAATATAAATAGTGTACATAATTCCTCATCTCTTAAATATAGAACTGTATTTATTTTTATTATTATTACTATTATTATTATTATTATTATTATTATTATTATTATTATTATTATTCAGTAGTTTTATTTTTATAGCGTGCTTTTACGTCACTACCGAGCGCAGCACTGTGTGCCTTGGATATGTGCTGTGATTTGTTGTGATGCTCTGATGGTTACTATATTGAAAGTGTTTTGCGTAGGATGTGTGCAGTGCCCAGTAGTGCAATTTTCTGTATGTTATATATATTTGTAAATCCTGGTGTTTTTGTTATGTATTTGTCAGAATATTTTTTTATCATACCTAATGCGCCTATTATGATAGGAATTGTTTCTGATTTTAGATTCCACATTCGAGTTACCTCTATTTCCAGGTCTTTATATTTTGAAAGTTTCTCCATTTCTTTTAGAGACACGTTGTCATCTGCTAGTATTGATACATCAATTAGAAAGTATTTTTTTTCTTCATGATCTCTGACAACTATATCTGACCTATTGGCCTTAATTTCTCTATCTCTGTGTATTGGCATATCCCAGAGTATGGTTGCTTTTTCGTTTTCTGTGACCTATTCTGGTGTGTACCTATACCATCTTTTTCTGTTGTTATTCCATAGTGTTGGCATAACTTCCAGTGTATGTAGATTCCAACTCTGTCGTGTCTGTGAGTATATTCCTTCATAGTCAGGACTGGGCAGCCAGAGATAATATGATTTATTGTTTCTTGTCCATCTCCACATATTCTGCAGTTACTTGTTATGTTTCTTTTCATTATATGTTTTTGGTAATTTCTAGTGGGGAGGCTTTGGTCTTGTGCTGCAATTAAAAATCCCTCTGTCTCTGCTTTGAGTTCAGTATTTAGCATGAAGGGGCTTTTTTTGCCATCGTTTTATCATGGTCCGTTGAGTTTTAGTTTTAGTTTTGATTTCATTTGTTTTATAGCTTTTGTTGTTGTTTCTTCTTCTTCTTCTTCTTCTTCTTCTTCTTCTTCTTCTTCTTCTTCTTCTTCTTCTTCTTCTTCTTCTTCTTCTCTTCTTCTTCTTCTTCATATTTGTTAGGTGGTATGATTTCTTGTTTGTATTTGTCAGCTTCCTTAAATAATGAGGACAGTTTTTTGTTTTGCTCGTGTTTTGACGCTATTTGTATGTTTTCTTTGCTTCTGAAGTAGATATTTTTGCAGTCCTATGGTGGTTATTTCATAATAGTTTTCCAGCTGCATAATGCCTTTATCACCTTCTATACCACCTCCTTATTATTATTATTATTATTATTATTATTATTATTATTATTATTATTATCGTCATCGTCATCGTCGTCATCATTATCCTCATCATCATAATCACCACCACTATCACCACCACAACTACCATAATCATCATCATCATCATCACCATCTGTTTATTATTACTGTTGTTTTTTTCTGACATAGAAGGCTTGAAAGCAGTTTGTCAATTAAGTCAAACCTAGTACTTGTACATCAATTGTACTTTATTTTATCGATCACAGAGCTACGAAAGACAAAGTTGACCTCGGTGAAATTTGAACCAGAAAATGTAAATAGTCAGAAAACCTACTACAAACCATTTTCCTCGAAGCTATAACGATTCTGCATAATCTATAGAAAATCCATGCTTTATAAATTTTCTTTTTTTTTTATTTTGATTCGTAAATTTATTTATTTTCATGCCACTGCTTCATCTTGGTAAAGACTTTTATGATAAGCAACAGATGTTTTGAAAACTTTGAGTTGAGATGACTAATGATGTTACTAACAATATAATAAATGTTAAGCATAACTCTGGAAGATGTAAGTTTAGCCAAGACAGTCTTCTCTTGCCAGCTATTCTCATTTTTTACATGCGTGTATCCATGATGCCATCTCAGTCATTTGCTAACTCTACTGAACCAAACGTTCCTAGCTATGTTTCTTGGTGGCAAAAGAAATCCAGCCATCCACTTAGTTTCGGGGTGTAAATTAAATGATGTATATTCTCTAATTATATTTATTTATTTTTTTTACCTGTTTGGGTTCACCTTTGTTGTCTCTCCAACGTCTTCAGCCTTTGTGGCCAATAAAAGTAATCATTATTATTGTCTTTATTATTCACGAGTTGAAAATAGATCAAAATATTTCTTTCTAATAATAAAAAATTACGTATATTTTAGAGAATTTACGTAGAAGTCTTCCGAGCTAAGGAGGATGTTTATAATCCTTATTTAAGTCCGGCTTTGTTAATCTGACAAGGTTATCCAATAACCGCTGGATCCATCGTAAAGATCATCTCGCCAGCTGCATTTAACCAGGAAGTACAGACAGTTTCCCCTTTGACTGACTGCGCTTCCTGAGTGACGTGTGAGTTGCATTGTGTACTATATCGCCATGTGCTGATTGTGTAAAATATGTAATGTATGGACTCAAAAAAAAAAAATCTCCGAAATCGATAAGGAAAAAAATTCTAAAAATCTATTTAAAATCAAAAACAAATTGGTAAAGCTTCATCGAAACAGACGCTTTTAACTTGGTGCTTTGTGAACAGGATTATAAAAAAATATTACTAACTTTTACCGAAAAAGCAATGAAAAAATAATTATTTTCGGAAGGGGTGCCGCATTTTTGCTATCAGTCGGTGTCAAGAAGGTCAACAGAAGTTACTTTCATCTGCCATCAGCTTATCCATTATCATCCTTCCCTATCCACTCGCTTGTCAACACCTGTGTGGACAAGGGAGAGAGAAAAATCATGTCAAGCCTTGCAGAACCAAACAATATCTTAATTTTTTACAGATTTTTATTTTTTACTATTTTTACAACACTGAACGCATGCATTACAGCTACGAGTCAGTTGGTTTTTGTTTTTTCCCAGGCAATGGTAATAACTAAAATCCAGAAAGTGATAATATAAATTCAACCGGTTTATAACTTTGTTAACTTTGTTAAATCAATTTTTCAATACCCTTATCGATATGGCAAGCGGTAATAAAAATCCTGAAAAAAGAAGTGCTGGTGAACGCGCTTTGTTTAATGAAAAATTGACAGAGCTTTATTTTTTTATTGAAATAAATAACAAGTTCATTTGTCTTATTTGCAACGAACAAGTAACCGTTCATAAAAAATATAGTATCGAGCCAATGAAAATTTGAAAGAATCTGAACATTTAGACAAGATAGCCTCCTTGAAAGAAAATCTCTCCAAAAGACAAGCTTTTTTCAAATGGCCAATTCTTGAAACTGAATCAGTAACTCGAGCTAGTTATGCAGTATGCGAAAATATTGCTAAAAAAACTCAAACCACAAAGCGATGGTGAGTGAATTCGTGAAAGAATGTATCCATACTGCTGTTGAGAATATATGCCCAGAAAAACTTAGTTTGTCTGGAAATATTAGCTTATCAAGAAGAAATGTTTCTGATTGTATTAAAGATATTGCTGATGACATTTGAAATTCTCTAAAATCTGTTTCAGCAGAATTCGTATTGTTTTCATTAGCTACTGATGAGACAACTAATCTGTCTAATACCGCTCATGTGACAATATTTATACGTGGAATAACTACAAAATTCAACATTTGGGAAGAATTTCTTGCCTTGAGATCAATGCATGGAACAACTAGAGGTGAAGATTTATTTCAAATGGTCGACTTAACCTTAAAGGATTTTGATTTACCGTATGAAAAAATAAGTGGTCTTGCTACAGATGGCGCTCCATCTATGGTAAATCGTAAAAAAGGGTTCGTAGCTCTGATTAAGAATGAATTTAAGAAGCGTCTTTTGGATCCGGGCGTGAAATGAACTGTTTTGCTGAAGAATGCAATGCACTGCCCGGTCGGGGCAGCGAAACCACGACCTTGCGATCGTGTGTCGACACCCTAACCATTAGGATAGACGACTATCACCATTACTGAATGAATTATACTTGCTTCTTTAAACAGAAGCTCTCGCGGGACCCGGAAACCCCTTTGTATTCTTTCACGGAGCTGCCTGTTCGTGGGCAGTTAACATTTTAATGATATTAACCTAGTTCAACGATTCTTTTATGCTTTATTTCTTTTTCTGTTAGGTTTTTTTCACTATTAACTCTCGTTTTTCTACTATGTTCTGTTTTTATTCTGTTTTACATGACTTATGCGATAATATGGTTTTGTACGTTTGATTCCGTTTCTCTGTCTTTCTTTGTATTCCTCTTAATGTAATGCACTAGTTTTTTTTTTATATGGAATGGAATCTATGGTATTTCCAGCGTGTTTTGAAGATTTATTCATTGTATGTGCCATCTTTTTTGTTATTATTTCTTTTGTGGGGACTTATTTGTTTTGTGTCTGTTGTGATGCTGCCATTGGTTTACAGGAGCATATTTTTGTGTAGTCTGTTGCTTTTGATTTATCTTCTCTGTGTATTCTTGTTAACAGTTGTTCTATTTCTTTCTAGTATAATCTTATTGTTCATAAAGTTTTCATACATTCGGTAGTATGTCCTTTTTTTCCGTTTATTATCACTTTGTGTCTTTTACTCCATAACCCATAATACATCCATATCAGTGTATTGATATTGCTGTCAGATTACCTATAAAATTTAGTTATGATAAACCAAAATGTTGCTTGCTAAAGCATATATTCCATGTTAAGTTAAAGTGCACTTTATAAGGATGCTTTTAGGGTATAATTTCTGAAACAATCACAATCTAAAATACGATCAGTATCTCTCTGTTACATGTGTAAATCATCGAAATATGATAACTATAAAAAATGTCCAATTACACTGCATTCATTGGAGGTCTGTCTGCCCCATCTTTTTCAAAATCTACTGTGACCTGTGCAAAGACTTTGAGATCAGCCGAATATTTCTTGTACGTTTGGTATAACAACAAAATTATTGCTGTTATATAACACATGGAAGTTTAAGTATATTGAGAGAATTCGGAACAAACACATTTGGCACAATTAAAAATCACAATAAATCAAAAAAAGATTGTTAAAATACAGCAGTATCTTAAACATGGCCACCATACTTAACTAGAGATCCAGCAACACGTTAAAAGCTGCAACTAGTTGAAAAATACACGGTATCATGTAAAAGTATGAAGTATCATGCAAACAAATGTGGAAATATCATGGATAGTTATTTGACATATAATTCTCAATCAATTTCAATATATTAAAAAGAAAACTCTTCAAATATTTCAGATGATAGAGTTAAGTTTGCCTTATTATCTGAAATGGCAACACAAACTTTTAACAGTGACTTGCAAACAATAGCTTTACTATATTCATATTCACAGTATAAACAAAAGAACATAATAATGAAAGCAAACTGACACACAAATATAGTTAAAACATTAACAGGAACCACACTTGATCACCCGAAATAAACAATTATTAGACATTTTTATGATGGTGCTTATCTGTCTTGGATATATTATGGCTGTGTACTATGAAAGTAACACTTCAATGTACTGATATATTAATCAGAATTCCTACAAAATATTATTTTGATAGAGCAAATGTGTACATATTTGGTCTATCATAGTTTACAAACAATGAATTAAATGCATCATAGACTATATCAGTCATGCATTTTCCCCCAGTCTCTTCACAAATAAATAACCAAGTACATAAGACAGTGTAGCGCACATTTTCATAGCTTGTACGACTACAACCAGCAAAACGTCAACCCAACGAGTCAATCACTACATGAAAAGTCACTTCTGGATACCTATACAACATCCAGAACTCTAGTACAACAGCATTCTACTGTCAATATCATCCCCGTTTAGCCCACACAAACATTAAAAGTAAATATACATAGAAATGGCTAGCACACTAGAGAATCAGCAATTGTGTGCTCCAGCCAAGTGCACTTTGCTTGCGTCCGTTGTGGCTACCACCAACATCAGGGAGCGTCTATGTAGTTGATCGACCTGCTAGAAATAACAACTAAATTACCTTCAAATGACACCCCACGTCTTAAAACGGACACTTTGATAGTGTAATTTTTTTTTTTTCACATAAGAAAATCAAAGGACGATCCTGGCTGGAATGCCTTTGATCTTAGATCTGTTCGGTCAGAGATGACATGGGGCTAAACAATAACAATAGGTGTACAAACAAATCAATGAAGGAACCTCTATGGGGTCACTCACCCCGCGAAAATTACAGTCAAATGTCGCTAAAATCACGTCTACTGCCTTTAAAAGGGAGACACCATCACTTTTAATGACAATATAGTCATAAATACTCTTAAAAAGACTGAATGATCTCTGCTGGAAAACTTCTGATCTTAGGCTTGCTTCATCTGTTTGAACATATTACATACTTACAGCATGTCTAGGTTGTCCTACTGCAACCCATACGATTTATAACTACATTTCTCAATGTGCAGTATGGTCCTCTGAGTCGGTGTCTTCATATGACGAGGAAAAAAGTGAGATGTTCGGCCAAAAATCCACGTATCATAGATTTGTCTGCTCGGCTAGAGATGGCTTAACTTTACGCAGATATCATCAGTTACGTCTCATGATACGTTATATATCAGCAAACAATTTGCTTCAACAACAGTACTTTATAACATGAACACCAGAGAACCAGATATCAGTTATGTTGTCATTGAAATAATGGAAGGCGGCGTTGAACAAGGTCATGTATCCTCAAATATGTTTTATGTCTAATTCTAATAACTATGTGGCTAATAGAAAATTATTTATAAATTCACCCCTCTGAATCTGGAATAATCTTTCAAAGGCTTTATTTGGAACTCTTCCCAACAATATAATAAAACATTCAGCATTGCAGTAATGCTCATAAAATCCTCTGTTCCTGAACCAGAGTGAATCAATCTATTGAATTATTCTTGAAGATCCAACTATCCGGTGTAATTATAGTTCACACAAACGTACATATAATAAACATTACATTTCCACCTAATTATATGTTCTGTCTTTCTTAAATTCTTCGCTTTGCTGTAATCACTCAAGAAAACCAGTTTTTACTCACAGCTACACGTTGTTCTCCCACAGCGTTATATTCATTTCATGGATTTTTAAGGAATTTTACCAATTAATTCCTTCTCCCATACGTCGTCGGTAAGTGACCTTTCTTCCAGGGCTAAAGTTATGACTATTCTGTACCTTTATTTACACTGATCTCTCTTCCAAAATTATCATCCTCGCCGTAATCACCCCTCCTGGTTTTGGGCTTCTGGGCTCCGACCGGTTGGAGTTAGAATTAAATATTGATATGACTTCCATTCAAGCGGATTGTTTGGCTTGGTAATCCTAATGACACCTTATCAACTTCCAGAACATAGGCGCCGTTTGTTTGTCTGTTTTTGACAAGTATTTTTTTAAAATCCTGCTGGGTGCCCCGGTCACTTCAACCATGTTACCTCACACATGCTTGGAATTTTTTCTCCTTCTTTCGACCTTTCCTCTTTCCTCTTTCTGACGTGAAGAGCCATGCTCGAAACATTATACACCCAATCCTTTTTCTTCTTATACTGAGTGTCAAGCAAATACATTTCATGTATACGTCATTTTGACTTTTGCTGTTTTGTTATTTGTTATTTTTAATTATCTATTTGCCTACATACATACATACATACATATATACATACATACATACATACATACATACATACATACATACATACATACATACATACATACATACATACATACACACACACACATACATACATATATATATATTATATATATATAGAGAGAGAGAGAGAGAGAGTGAGAGAGAGAGAGAGAGAGAGAAAGAGAGAAAACTATCGTAAACAATAAAAGCGCAACAGTAACAGTAATAATGCTTATATATATAGTTCAAATTTACAGAAAAAATAGACGAAGACAGATGTAAGAACAATAAGAAGATGTATTAATTTAACACTTAAGAAGAATGGAAAAGCCTTTTGCGTTTCGAGCCTACGCTCTTCGACAGAAGTGTGCGCGTGTGTATTTCAAGACTGATCGATTAGGATGAAGAAATAGAAGTAATTTTTAAAAGGCTTACAGCATGTTTCATGGATAAAGCATAATAAAAGCCACAAAACTTCATATATTTCCAAACATCATACTACAAGTAAATCATAGATTAATACAAAACTTACAGGCAAATGAAAATCACCGTAATTAGAAATATTTCTTGAAAAAGCTTAATTTTAAAAAAATTAAAAATCCAATAGTCAGAGAAATTTCTATAAATATATATTTTTTTTTTTTTCAGGTCAGTTAATAAGATTCTAATGACGGGTCCCAAAATGAATGAATTCGGTGCAAACGCTACAGTAAGTAAAAACTATTATCTAAATCCTTTCAACTCTTATTCTGATTTTGTACAATTGTATTCGGATATCATTGCATACATGCAGATGGCTGTATCTGTTATGTATTAGTTTATGTATGTAGTGATACACCTTTGAATACAATATATTGTAAACATGCTTAAAGCAGTTTCATTGATATAAATAGTTTCGTACAGATTAGTGTAAATGTCTTCTTGCTTAACTGAACATTTACTTTAATAACGTGGTTGACGGTTAAAATTGAGAGTAACATTTGGTTGACTGTTGGACATTTGAAGGTGTAGGATAACACTGGTCACCAAAATGAAACGTTTTTTAATCATCAGAGTCGCTGATTGACTTTTCTGGGTTAATTTTTGATGCTGATTACGAATCTGAAGTCCGATTTCCTCTATCAGATGATATTTTCATATTAATGATACCTGCTGTTTTAACTTATAGGATACGTAAAGCATGTCTATATAAAGTATATTGACTACAAGGTACGATAATTTCATGGCTTTTTACTGTTCAAAATTAAATTTATAGTGTACAAATAAGTTAGAATAAACTCAACTGCATAACAACTTAAAATCTTCGGGATTTGGACCTTCTATAGTGTTTTGTCTCAGGTTCATCCCTGTATAACATCCAACAGTAGTCAGCTGACATTCCTGCATTCCAAAATCCTTGATATTGTTGTTCCATCGATGGAGCAACAACAGTTTTCCCTTTGTGATTTTTGGAAATTTGGCCTTCACATATTCAAAACCTTCACGAATTGTTTCATGAGGCTAAGCTTTATGTGAAGATGGGGAAGAAGAACGTTTTCTGGGTTTAAAAGTGGCTTACTCTGGACGCTAGAAACACCCAGCTCATATGATTTTCGCAAAGGCCATTCTGATTGCACATAGTGCTTGTTTGTTGCACGACTGTCCCATAGGCATAAAAAGCAACAATATTTCGTGAACCCATATTGCATTCCCATCAACATTCCAATCACCTTCAAGTCTCCACATATTTTCCAGCTGTAGTTTGTATACTTTATGGCATTGAGGAGTTCTTGCATGTTTTCATAACACTCCTTCATGTGCACTGAATGTCCTATGGAAATTGATGGTTTCTTATTGCCGTTGTGTAGTAGTACTGCCTTGAGGCTTCTCTTAGACGAATCAATGAATAAGCGCCATTCAGCTGTAACATCTCTTGAAACAAACGGCGAAATAACTCATCATTGTTATTACTGAAACAAAGTGGTCCATCAGCAGAGAAGCATGAAGTCAGATCCCTATTTCTCTTCCTGAAATTAGTAATACAAACATCTTTCTTAAGCAGACACTTTCCGAGATGCAAATAGTTCAGCTTTATCCTTCGACAATGACAAGTCTCTAACTAAATCATTTAACTCCCCTTGAGAAAATTTCTGAAGGCCATTTTCTGGTGGTATTGGAATAATAAGATCACCATTGTTGTGTGGTACTGGTCTTCTTGCTGATACCAAGTTGGGATACACAATCTTATGGTTGGTCTTTACAGTGAACCCACATACATTAACGTTTCAGAAATGACAGTCCATGAAATGATCCTTTGGCTCTCTCCGTATCATAGGTATTGCAAACAGCATTGCTCTCTTCCTCTTATTTAGCCAATCCCTTAGTCCATTTGAACAAGCTGAGCAGATGATGTGCGGGGCCCAGCTCTTATCTTGATTCCCGAGAGAGCAGCCAAAGTATAACTGGTAGATCTTGATTTCATTTGTGATGGAACGTTGCTGAGCTTTGGTGGTAAATGAACCACAGACATGGCAAAATATATCAGGACTGTTCTTGCAATACCTTGACATCCTGAGTAGAATTTGATGATGATGATGACTTGGCACCTTAAACAGAAAGTAAAATTACGGAAAGAAAAGATTATAAAAACATAAAATTACAAAATGAATACAAATAGTTATAAAACAGAAATCAGAATTTACCTGTATAGGACGTTTACGTGTAGTGATACTGCTGATGAGAGTTATATACCTGTCTTATCTCATCAGAAAAACTGTGCCTGATAGAAGGAAACCGATTACATTTTTGAAATCTGTGGGCAAATATACATATAATAAAATCACCTATAATATCCCTGATTTTTCAAAGTTAGTTATATTTTTTGCCACTTTTTCTTGTTTGCTGCAACTGCTTGACTTGACAGCTTAAATAACATGATTGATGTTTTTACTTCGCCGATTAAAGCAACATATTTTAATATCTGTAATAGAAAGAATAATGTGTTCATGGATTATAAATAATAATACTGAAGATGTGAAACAACTTTTACTACTGTATATATCGTTATTGGCATTTGACCAGGAAGTAACTTCAGTCATAAACTCCTTTAAATCTAATAAAATAGTGTGAAGCACTAATGCCGAATGTAATGTGAATTTGACTAAGACAATGCATTTGAAAATAGAAACATTGGTTAGTGGGGGAGGTTTTTGAAAGTTTTTTTAAAAAGTGAACTGCCAGTCACTGTTTTCTAATTTCTCATAGCAAGTCACCCTGGCCTTGTTCAATTTCAGAAAAAATTTTAAAAGTCATTACCATAGTGTGCACACTTTCAAACCTCCACTTATTAGCCAATTGTTTTCTAAATATTTGAGCTTTTTTTTTTTTGTAATTATTTCGTGGTTTTATAACTTAAATATCTTCTTGTACTATAAAGTATATGGTATGTTTTATGACGATGTATGTATCTGTTGTTATTATACGTTTTCTACATTACAGTCTCGTTTCCTGATTTTCCCCCCACTCTAATATAGAAACAAGAGAGTTAAGTCGTATAGGCTTTGTAAGAAATTAACTCGGTTTCCACTTTGTAGCCTTGCGGATTTTTCAATTCTAAATGAGTACATTAGTTTGAATTGATGAGCTGATACCATCGGTAATTTTTCCAAAATTAAAAAAAAGGTAGTTTTGCATTTCTGGCTTAGTGACTGAAGCTTGGAGACATATTTGGCCAGTGCCTCTAAAATTCGCCTCAAACCAGCTTCACCTCCAAATCAGCAAAATTGTTTCAGACCCTCTCTGTCTTTCCCTGCTCTCTCTCTCTCTCTCTCTCTCTCTCTCTCACCTTTCTCTCCCATTAAACAGATAAAACAAAGATATTGCTTTAATCTTATATTAAGTTGAATATGCAATTCATTGGCAACTTATATAAAAAAAGTAAATTCAATAGCCATTCAATTTATGTTCTCTCTTCTTCACACTCTTTGTAACAGGCATCATTGTAGATGTCTTAATCCAGAGGACTTCCGGGGAAAAGTTATGAGTAATATTACTTCCCTTTTCTAAGTATTTATTTAGAACATTTACAAATGGAGAAGTCTTACGAAACCTATACCTAATGGCGATACATATTTCAAAACTGTTTCTACTAGTTGCTGCAAATGCTAGCTCCAATGATAACTTTTCTGCTGCTACCGTAATGTAGTTAAGACTGTATCCAAGAGACTCATCTTTTTATTAGGAGCTAGAAAATACTTTAACTCTAATTAGTTACTGACTCTTCCTATAAAGCTCAAGTACGACCCACCATAGAATAGCGTTCATATATCTAAGAGGGCGCCACTACTACTCAAACAAAAATCAAGAACGCTTCCAAAAAGAAGTTATTCGCCTAATTAACAAACATTTACTCGTCAACAGACTACAACTCCTGACCGAAGACTTGTCTCTTGTTTGCCTCCTCTACCACTATTACAACGTTGCATTCTATTTCCATCCAAATCTACTCAACATGATCACTTCTCTTCTTCATATGATCTTCCTACTGTATCTCACTTGATCCTGTTTCCTAGAATCTCAAGTCTCCGGAATTTCAACTTCGCCCATGTTTTCCTACAGACATCTACTTACAAATTTTCAAGATAACATAAATTGTTTTGATCTTTAACATAAAACTCAGAATTAATTTCAGCATAAATTAGTCGACTGTGAAGGTTGTCTACATTTCCCATCCTCCACACTAAGGTATAACAATTATTGCTTCTTGCTGTGGATGCATAGTTAACAGTCAAGAAACTGTGGTACTAGTGCGCCCTATATAAAGTTGCATATAATTGTTCATAGTTCGAGTCCATTTTATTTTGTATCTAAATTATTTTGTTAGCATGAAAATTCACTTGGACAGCAAATTCATATAACGTTTCATTTCAAATGTTAAGATGGGTGAATTTAAAGTAGAAAGATAGTTATATTCACAGAAACACGGGAAGAAGAAAAGTTGCAAAGTAAAAGAAAAAGAAAGAAGATGATTAAATAGCGTAAGAAGGGACGAGAAAAGAAGGTAAGAAGGGAAAAGAAAGGAAGAAAAAAAATGGTAGAAAGGGAGGAATAATAACAACGAAATTATCTTTCCATGTAAAGTTTATATTTTATATAAACATGTGGTGTGGGAAAATGCAGAACACGTTTTAAACTGAAAATCCTGTAAACATTCTGTATTTCAGACCTACTTGATGTTCTCAGATATAGTTGCATCCGGGGAGAAAAAAGCAGCTGCGGAATGTCGATACCAGTTCCGATTGGACAGATGGAATTGCCCAGAAGAATCCATTATGACTCAGAAATCAAGGCTAAGTGGTAATGGAAGTGGTTTTCTTATTGTAGTCTAATAATCAATGATTGTTTTGTTTAAATATTCAGTCTTAAAAAAAATTATATATTCATATCTCCGATTATTTTTTGATGTTGGACTTGAAGAAAAATGCCACAAAACCCATTTTTTGCCTTTTATTTGTTTCAGTCATTTGACTGCGGCCATGCTGGGGCCCCGTCTTAAAGGGTATAAGTCAAACAAATCGGTGCCTAATATTTGTTCTATCGGTCTCTTTTGCCGAAGCGTACCAAATCCACTCAGAGGGATTTGGTTGATCCGAGGCTATAGTAGAAAACACTTGCTCAAGGTGGCACGCCTGCGCCTACAAAATAAATCTGAGCTAACGTATGATATGGCTTCATCGCACCTCTGGTTTCCGAGTAATCTTTTACCTTTTTACCTTTTACCTTTTACTTGTTTCAGTCATTAGACTGTGCCCATGCTGGGGCACCGCCTTGAAGAATTTTTAGTCGAATGGATCGACCCCAATCCGTTTTATAAAACCTGGTACTTATTTTATAAGTCTCTTTTGCCAAACCGCTAAGATACGGAGATGTAAATACACCAACACCAGTTGTGAAGCGGTGGTGAGAAATAAACACTGACGCAAAGATACACACACATGGATCCATCCATCCACTCATCCATCCACTCATCCATCCATCCATCCATCCATCCATCCATCCATTCATACATACATACATACATACATACATACATACATACATACATACATACATACATACATATAACACACACACACACACCACACACACATGACAGAAGTAAATAGACACAATTATAATCATTGAATCTGAAATTATGCATTCAAATTATTTGTTGATTGTTATAATGTGAATATTTAATATTTAGTAACATGCCCTTTGCATTTTTCAATGCAAGGAACCTATTAAGCATGTTACTGGCCAGATGACGAATATTCTCTTGCGGAATTTCTTGCCAAGTTTCGTGCAGAAATCTCAAAAGATCTGACTTTGAATATGCTTTCTTGTTCTTTTTATGTAGTGTCCTGTCCATTATGTCCCAGAGGTGTTCAATGGGGTTCATATCTGGTGACTGGCTTGGCCATGGAAGCTTTTAATGCCATTCTCATCCCATAAATTTTGGGTTATTTTAGCTGTGTTACAAGGAGCCTTGTCTTCCACAAATAAAGAGTTTTCTTTAACTATTTCACCACTGAAGAAGGCTGGAAGGGGTCCTTTCTGCAATATGGACCTATATTAATCTGAGTTTATGTTTCCTTCACACTCCACCGGCTCTGATCAACCATTATTCCAAATTGTTCCCCAGACCATCACAGAATATCTGGCATGTTTCATTGTTGGCTGCAATCTTTTCACATCAAGTTCTTATCACAGAATCGCCAGACCCACACTCGACTACTGTCGGAAATACAGCAAATCTGGACTTATCAGATAATATAACAGTATCCCAAAATATTAGCAGTCTCTACACCATCTCACTGGCCCAATCTTTTCTCCGCTTGATGTTGGCTGGTCGAAGAAGTGGCTTCCTTCTTGCTGCTCTGCCATAGTAACCAAGTTTGTGGAGACACCTGACAGCTGTTCCGGGACTGACATCAACTTGTTCTGTTACGTCAGAAGCCTTGCAACGAGGATTATCCTCCGCACTTTTCTTAGCATAGAGAAGGGTCCTGTCAGGGGGCCCTGGTTGATCTGGGCGAGGTGATGTAGATCCCTTCTCCACTCTGGTGAATTCACAATCACTATTTACTGTAGAAAACGGGATCCCAAAGTTTTCTGCGATTTTACGCTATGCCCACCTTTAGAATGACCCACTATACGGCCTCTTTGAAATTCAGAGAGTTCCAAGGCTTCTTTTGTACATGGCATGATTAAACAACCACATATAGAACTAGAAACATAAAAATCTCAATTAATAAAAAATATATACCTTTACAAGTTAGAATAAATATAAAACGATGTTTTATGGGGTGTCTGTTTACTTCTGTCATGTCTGTGTATATATGACGGGCTGTGTATATATGACCAGATCCACTCATGTCTGTGTATATATGATCAGATCCACTCACAAAGCTTTGGTCGGCCCGAGGTTATAGAAGAAGACACTTGTCCAAAGTTCCACGCAGCGAGACTGAACCTGGAACTATGTGGTTGGGAGGCAAGTTTCTTACCACACAGCCACGTCTGCGCCTAACTAGAAATTCACTACATATCAAAAGTGTACTTAGCAGTCTGTAATGGTACGATGTTGTGCAGATTTGAGTCACACAACTTCAGTCTAATAGCAAAATTACGACAGTCCAGTTTATACGCAACGGTCCTAAAATAAGATTTCATTTTACATCTCTAAACACTTTCTTTTCTTCATTATTCTTTGTAGTGATATTCTGTACATTCAACTTCGAAAAGAAATGTTCTTCAATCACTTTTGAGCACGATTGTTATATATACCTTCAGTTATTGTGTACTCTAACTGGGCCTCACATGCAAGGTCATAGGTTATTTATTTTAATATGAGACCATCATGTCTCGCTCATATTGTTATGATTCATGTACCTAATGTAGTACCAGGCAGTGGCTCTCATGGCTTCTGATCTTAACTGATTGGAAGTGTTATCATGTACATTGTTTTGTCTTGATATAAAAGATGGGCTACAGCAAATATTCTGCTCAATACCACAGATTTGCTTGTCAGTTGTTTGACCTTAACCAGTTGAGCATGTCCCTTAGTGGCTGACGATATGTGCATCTCTGATCACGAGCAGAAGTAGTGAGGGAGCATCATAGCCATGTGTTGAAAGGAATTATTAAAGGTTTGGATAATTCACCTTTGGAAACATGGGTGTTTCGTTCAACATCCTTAAACAATCCTTATTCAGGGACCTTTTGAGCAGGATGGGTTACTCGACCTGAAGAAAATTCTAACTGGGCCCCACCCGCAAGGTCATGTGCTGTTTATCTTGATATGAGATCACCATGTCGCACACATATGGTTGTGATGCATGTGCCTAGTGTACCCTTATCAGACGGGTAGTCATGATGGGTATACTGGGCTTCGTATATTTTACCCCAGTGTCACTTTGATGGAATGCACTGCTCTCTCACTCAATAATAATAATAATAATAATAATAATAATAATAATAATAATAATAATAATAATAATAATAATAATAATAAATTCATAGAGCACTCTATGAATAAATGGCAAACAGTCCTACACCTCCAAACAAAAGAGGGACTCATGAAAACCAAAGACATCCCCATTAGAAGAGGAATATTCCAGGGAGGTACGCTCTCTCCACTCCTTTTCTGCTGGGCACTGTCACCTCTATCTGATATGCTAAATAGAACTGGATGCGGATATAAATGTTACGGCAAAACGATCAGCCACCTTTTATATATGGATGACCTAAAACTATACGCTGCAAATGACAAACAGCTGGAAACACTATTAAAGACAGTTCATGGATTTACCAAAGAAATAGATATGAAATTTGGATTAGAAAAATGCGCCAAAGTAACCATGAAAAGAGGAAAACTAGTTAAGAGTAACAACATCACACTAGATGAAGCAAATGAAATAAAAGAATTAGACCAAAGCCAAACTTACAAATACTTAGGAATCCATGAACTAGATAAGACACAACACACACAAATGAAAGAGAAAATAAAAAAAAAAAAGAATATTATAGACGAGTTAGATCAATACTAAACACAGAGCTCAATGCTAAAAACAAGATAATAGGTATCAACACTTTAGCTGTCCCAGTTATAAGTTACAGCTACAATATCCTTAACTGGACACGAAATGAACTGTCCAAAATAGATAGGAAAACAAGAAAAATACTGACAGGATCTAGGATGCATCACCCAAAATCTGACATAGAAAGACTATATATACAACGTATAGAAGGTGGTAGAGGCCTTATACAGCTGGAAAACTACTATAAAATAACCACCATAGGACTGCAAAAATATCTACTTCAGAAGGAAGGAAAACTGATCCAGATAGCGGCAAAACACGAGCAAAACAAAAACTGTTCTCAGTATTTAAGGAAGCTGACAAATACAAACAAGAAATCATACCACCTAATAAACATGAAGAAGAAGAAGAAGATGATGAAGAAACAACAAAAGCTATAAAACAAATGAAATCCAAACTAAAAATAGAACAGCAACGAACCATGATAAAACGATGGCAAGAAAAGCCCCTTCATGGTAAATACTGCACTAAACTAAACGCAAAAGAAATAGACAAAGAAAAATCCCAGCAATGGTTGAGAAGCTCAGGACTCAAAGCAGAAACAGAGGGATTTTTAATTGCAGCACAAGACCAAAGCCTCCCCACCAGAAATTACCAAAAACATGTAATGAAAAGAAATATTACAAGTAACTGCAGAATATGTGGAGATGGACAAGAAACAATAAATCATATTATCTCTAGCTGCCCAGTCCTGGCTAAGAAGGAATATATTCACAGACATGACAGAGTTGGAACTTACATACATTGGAAGCTATGCCAACATTATGGAATAACAACAGAAAAAAGATGGTATAGGCACACACCAGAAAAGGTCACAGAAAACGAGAAAGCAACCATACTCTGGGATATGCCGATACACACAGATAGAGAAATTAAGGCCAACAGACCAGATATAGTTGTCAGAGACCATGAAGAAAAAAAATGCTTTCTAATTGATGTATCAGTACCGGCAGATGACAACGTGTCTCTAAAAGAAATGGAGAAACTCTCAAAATACAAAGACCTGGAAATAGAGGTAACTAGAATGTGGAATCTGAAAACAGAAACAATTCCTATCATAGTAGGTGCATTAGGCATGATAAAAAAATATTCAGACAAATACATAACAAAAACACCAGGACTTACAAACACATATAACATACAGAAAATTGCACTACTAGGCACTGCACACATCCTACGCAGAACACTTTCCATACAATAACCATCAGAGCATCACAACAAATCACAGCACATACCCAAGGCACACAGAGCTGCGCTCGGTAGTGAAGTGAAAGCACGCTATAAAAATAAAAATAAAACTACTGAATAATAATAATAATAATATTTAATAATAATAATAACTATAATAATAATAATAATAATAATAATAATAATAATAATAATAATAATAATAATAATAATAATAATAATAATAATAATAATATTTAATAATAATAATAACTATAATAATAATAATAATAATAATAATAATGCAGAGTGAAACTGATTTTTCTTTACGTGACGATCGTTTCCATGGTTGTTTATTATTTATACTTCACGTATGCAAAGACTGTGTGAAATATCCGTTTCATGTCATCAAACGTGTTTTGAATTATCGGGTTACAACCAATCTACGAGAAATATATCCCAGCAACATAAGAAAAATAGGTGTGTCGACATACTGATCAAATGTAAAAGGCTAGATTTAATATTCAGCCAATCATCGCACTTATCCACTTAGGCATTTATAAATGACATTTAAAATCATAAATTAAGTTATCATATTGTTGTCATAGCAGTTCTCAGAGAATAGATAAACAAACCAGTTAGGCGTTATAAAGACATCAGCGTAGACAAGCGACTAAAAAGGAAACATCCATAACAAGATAACATTAAAGAAATCAAGGCAAAACGCAACAAACATTAAAATATATGTATACGTATACATACACACGCACACACATATACACACACATATACATACATACATACATACATACATACATATATATATATATATATATATATATATATATATATATATATATATATATATATATATATATATATATATATATATATATATATATATATACAAAAGACGAAGACAGATGTATGAACAACAAGCAGGTGTATTAGTTTGACGCTCGGGGAAGTGAGAAAGTCTTTTACGTTTCGAGCCTACGCTCTTCAAAACATATCCATTTACCTACTTATATATATATGTGTGTGTGTGTGTGTGGTGTGTGTATACGTCTACCTACATAAAAACCTGCTAACAAATATACCTGTGTATGTATAAACTGTGGGTATTGGGTATCACTATTTTCTACGTATGTCTCCTATTTAGTACTGGGGATGTTTCATTTATGAGGACGTACTCATGTAAATTTCTGAGTACTGGGTCCTTCGGGTGCTTGGATAAAATGCGGATGTTAAGTCGACCCAGTGTGCCTACATGTTGGTCTTTGGTATGCTGGTAGAATATGGAGGACTGTTTTTGTTGTCATATTGTCTCAAATGTTCATTTAGTCTCTTCGCAATGCTTCTAGATGTTTCACCTATGTATATCATGTTCTTGTCTTTACAAGAACCCTCTATGTACCTTATGCTGCAGACTACATTTCTAGTTCTGTAGTTAATGCCAGGGTTAATCTTACATACCATGCAGTTATCATTGGTGCATTTGGTATTCTCAAAGGGGTACGTTTTACATAGTTGTGATCTGATGGAGCGCCTTGGCTTTTCAACGATTTTAATGTTGAGTTTGGCCTCCTTCCGAACTTTCTAATCTTCTACGAAACTCAAATAAGCCTGATATTTGGACACTGTTCATATATTCGGGACAGTACTGCTGCTGCTACAAACAGATACAAAACGAAACCATTTGAGTGATCGTCCAATGCATATAACCACTGGATTGCAGACATACTGATTCTTCAACCTCTTCTACACCGGCCTATGCCTCTCTAAATTAACTAGTATCTCACCCACGATCCATACGCTTCTCTTACATCATTATTACAATTCTGCTTTAATGCTTCGTACCAAAACTGCAACTGAAATTTTCTTCATCTCACCCATATATTTCTCTTTATAAACTTCCACCTCCATATATTGAAGATGAACCTCACCTCCCTCCTTCTCTTCCCACTCCATTTCCTCTAACTGTCTTATAAAAATTTCCAATCAATAATGTGGATTATTCAACTCATGTAGTCTGTTGGGTCAAATGGAAAATAATTTTGTGATAATAACATCTATACTTAACGAACTTTTAAATAAAATTTATTTTTGTAATATAATCTACTTACAGCAACACAAGAAGCAAGTTTTGTCCAGAGTATTCTAGCTGCCGGTATCATGCACACTCTGACTCGAAGATGTAGTTTAGGACATTTTAGTGACTGTGGCTGTGATGACTCTAAAAAAGGAAAGCGAGGTAATTAAAGAAATCCTTTTAAATTGCTTTGTTTAATGAATTCGAATGTAGAAATATAAACAGTTACACGGCGTCAATTTATGTTAATTTGTTCTCTAATCGTTCGGATGGAGGCTTGTATTTCAGATCCTTTAATGAGATTCCGTCAAACTTTGAGTTTTATGTCAAAGAGCAGGCAAGAAAAAGTGTACAAACATGAATCAACTATGGCTGATTATTGCTCTATATTTTCAACACAACTAATACTATTCTGTCCTTTAAAGTAGTCATGGACAACCCGCGCGCTGTGGGACTTTATGGCAATCCTAACGTAAAATTACATTGAATGTTTTTATAGTAAAATGGCTGCCTAATGTTGAATCAAGTCTCATGCAGCACGCTTCTCAGAAAAAGGTTTCCCAAGCTTACTTTAATGTCTCAACTTCTCCCAGCGAACTGACTGAACCGTTAGAACGTCGGACAGTATGCCTCGCAGTATTTATTCCACCTTACTGCGCTCTGAGTTCAAATCCCACCGTGGTCAATTAAGCCATGGTACGATGAAAAATGTACCAATCCAGTCTGGTGGATTGACAGAATTTTTAAGAACGTTGGACTGAATGCCTTGCAAGTATTTGTTTTGGCTCTTTGCGCTCTGAGTTCAAATCCTGCCATGACACACTTGGTTGATAGATTTAATACATCATTTGTTTAAAACTAATACCTAGAACCTTAAATAAATTTAGCAGAGTCTACTCTGCCGCAAGAATTTAATCCAAAAATTCAGTTTTAGGAGACTGAATTTCCTCCAAAATTAGAAAATTAAAAAAGAACTAAAACCTATACTGTAAATTAGGTTGGAGTTGAAATATCTGATTTATATTTTACTTTATTAAACTTAATGCTTTAATTTCTGTTTTGAAAAATAATTGTTTAAATGGTAGTTAAATATAAAGCAATACTAACTATTAGAATATAATTACAAAACAAATAAATAAAATATGAAGCAAATGAGAAATGAGAATTATTAACCGTTAAATTCTGTGAAATTCCTTTATTTTAACTGCTGTTGTTGTTGGTGTTGGTGGTGGATGGCTATCGTTGAAAGCATATCTCAATGAATCTATGAATACGATATAAATAAATAACTGTTTGTATTGCACAGAAAAAGAAACTTTGTTTTATTTTGTTTTAGGTGGTCATAACTGGCTGTGGAGTGGCTGTAGCGATGATGTCCGGTTCAGTGCTAGAGTCTCGAAACAATTGATTGATTCTCTGGAGAAAGGAAAAGATGCTTTAGCCTCCATGAAGCTTCACAACAACGAAGTCGGTCGTATGGCAAGTATTGTAGATTGCAGCATTAAAATCGAAAAACAACTTTAATGAACATAAATAATAAATTCCATTAGCTAAATATTAAAATCGTTCTATTTGATTTAAATTTTTAAAAATTAAATTATAATTTGGGTAGTGAATTAGATCCGTTTTTCAAAAATTCTTAGTAATATATATAAAAAAAATGAACTTCCGTCGTAATCATCATCATGTGTGTATGTCATTATTCAGTTTTATTTCTAGATTTCTTGCCAATAGAGAAAGAGCCGCTTTCTAAGTTAGATCCAAGGCTCCTTCATTGGAATTTCAATATCAACAACAGGGTATTTTTTTATGTATGATGTATGTATGTATTAAGTATGTATATGTACAAATTTGTGTGCTTTGCTTTATGTATGTCTTCTCATGCATATATTTGCATATCTATACATGCTTATATATACTTAAATGATAAACTTCTGGAAAATTTTACTGATTTTTACAGTTCCAGTGATGGTTTGGATCTGTAATCTTCGAATCAACTTTCTCCTTTCTGGTTTTGAGAAACTTAATTTCGGGCTTCGTGCCTAGAGTAGAAAAGATTATTATCATTATTATTACTGGCGAGCTGGCAGAATCGTTAGCACGTTGGATGAAATGTTTGGCGGTATTTCGCCCATCGCTATGTTCTGAGTTCAAATTCCGCCGAGGTCGACTTTGCCTTTCATCCTTTCGGGGTTGATATATTAAGTACTAGTTGCGTATTGGGGTCGATGTAATCGACTAGTCCCGTCCTCACAAATTTCAGATCTTGTGCCTTCAGTAGAAAGAATTATTATTGTTGTTTTTGTTGTTGTTGTTGTTTTTGTTGTTGTAATTACAGTTCTATGACAGTTTATTCATTGTTCTACTTATTTTCAGGCTGTACGAAAAACAATGAAGACCATTTGTAAATGTCACGGCGTGTCTGGAAGTTGCACCACGAAAACTTGTTGGCGCCAACTGGCAAACTTTCGGCGAGTGGGCTACTATTTGAAAAAGCGTTACTTTAAGAGTTTACATGTAAACTTTCAGGAAGGCAAACTCGGTGAATGGAATGTGGCAAGCGGTCAAGGATTGTCGTTAGTATCTAAAACTGACTTAGTATATCTAGAAAAATCTCCCGATTATTGCAAGCAAAATGTATCACTCGCTATAAAAGGTACACTTAACAGAGAGTGTAAACGACCAAACAAATCAGAAAAAATATCCAAATGGGAAAGAAGGAGCTGTCAACGGCTCTGTTTAAGTTGTGGTTATCGAATAAAGCATTGGACTGAAGAGGTTCTAGTTAGCTGTCATTGTAAATTTCTCTGGTGCTGCGCTGTGAAGTGTAGAAAATGCTTAGAGAAAACGGACAAATACTCATGCCGAAAATGAACCAATTACCTCTCTCTCTCTCTCTCTCTCTCTCTCTCTCTCTCTCTCTCTCTCTCTCTCTCTCTCTCTCTCTTTCTCTCTCCCTCCCTCCCTCTCCATATATATATATGCGCATACATAAATACACGTACATGCATATAAGTACACATATATGCGTGTGTATATATATGTGTGTGTATGTATGTGTGCGTGTATATATATATATATATATATATATATATATATATATGCATGCATGTATACACATGTGTGCGTGTATGTATGTATACACATACACATACATACACGCACGCACGCACACACACACACACACACATATATATATAATACGCCCATATACACACATCATACTCACACGTATACAAATACACAGATGCACTGTTTCTCCGTAACAACCATTATTTTTTAAACTCTCCTCCATTTATTCTCCAGTATAAACCCTGCCTGTCCTATGAATCTTTCTCATCTCCACGTTTTGTTTTTTTTTCTGTTTTTAACCTCACCATTTTAAACCACTTAGAATCTGTATACTGACGTGTTTTCCTTGGACACTTGAGGAATAAAAATCGATAGTACAATTCCATATATTAGTCATATCGATTGAATATTCGAATTTTGTGAGTATGATATACAGGAAAACAATGAGAATTCTTTTCATATATGGAGATATTTTCTGGAAGAAAATACCTGGAATTGGACCGTTTCTTAGTTTCCAAAAATGAGATGCTTTAGAAACTCCTGCTACAATTACATAGTAATATGTTTTAAGTAAACATGTCTGTGTTGTTTTTCCTTGAATTATATATGGCATTATCAAGATAATTTTGGAGCTCCCAATTGCATCTTTAGAGTATATTTATAACATTTACTTTTACACCGCGTTTTTTGAGTGTGTCAATATCCGGTCATTAACTGGTATCTTTTTCCTAAATATGTATATTATCCCAGTTGTCTTCTCACTGACAAGTATCAGCCTCGCACCCGTCAAAATATTAAGAGAAAGTTTTTTTTTTTGTTTTTTTTTTGTTGTTTTTTTTTGTGGGCCCACCCTTTCGTTATTGATGAAATGACAAAAATCGATTTTGCTCCATATAATTATTATTTCTTCAAGAAGGTGTTTGACAAGTTTAAAAAGTTAGAAACCACCTAAATTCTATTAAACATAGTAATTTCTCCACCCCTTTCCAGTTTCCACAGCCCCTATGACCACTACTACCACCAAGGTGTCTGAGAAATATCGCATTATCACCATTATACGAAGTAGGCTTCTTTATTTTTAAGCAAAGGTTAGTGACAACTTATCCACTAAGCTCCCTGATCAACCTGAAACAATACATTTATTCAGGGATAAGACACTTGATGATTACCAGAGGCCGAGGCAATCGAAACTGGTGTAAAAGGTATGTTAAATATAAACCTATTAAAGATGAGATTGAGAGTCTGAAAAATGATCGTCTTAACAAAAGTTTATCTCAGAACTTTAGACATTTAATCAATATGTAACACAATCTTTAATTTTGAAATATTTATTCCAGATGGCGATTATTTCTTTTTTTCAAACAGGTATACAATGTGGAAACAATATGTTTTCTTTTTCCTACCTTGATAATGATATTAAACAGGATGTGTTATCGTTTGGCAGAGATAGTTTATGTGTACTCATTATATATGTTTGTAACTTCAGTTTGCATGTTATAACTATAAACTTCTGTTGCGATCCTGGTTTAGCATGATGTTAAAAAAACAGTGTTGCTTTTTTCTTTTCTATTTTTCAGCACTTCATCTCACACAGTCGTGTTTACATATCTATTTATCTAAAGTTTTTACCTTTCTCTCAAGATTTTTATTTCTTCTTGCAACATACGACACACTAATTTTTTTTTCCGCATTTTTCAAGCCTAGCCAGGCTCATGGGCCGGCAGCGTTACTCAAGAAACAGGAAGAGAGAGCGAGAGAAAGTTGTGGCGAAAGAGTACAACAGGGGTCGCCACCGCTCCTACCGGAGCCTCGTGGAGCTTTTAGGTGTTTTCGCTCAATAAACACACACAACGCCCGGTCTGGGAATCGAAACTGCGATCCTCCGAGCGCGAGACCGTTGCCCTAATAATCACTGGGCCATTACGCCTCCACTGCGCCCTTTTAAAGCCTAGCCAGGCTCATGGTCCCGATTTCCCGGTTTCAATGGCGTATGTGCTCTCCAGCTGGATGGGACGCCAGTCCATCGCAGCGTTACTCATTTTTGCCAGCTGAGTGGACTGGAGCAACGTGAAACGAAGTATTTTGCTCAAGAACACAACGCGTCGCCCGGTCCAGGAATCGAAACCACAATCTTACGATCATGATGCTGACACCCTAACCAATAAGCCACGCGCCTCCACGACACACTAATTACTAAAGATAATATTGCTTCATATTTTTCTGCGCAAAAGTTTACGTTCCATTATCATCTAAGCTAACGGCTGTTATTTTGCTGCTGATGTTCTATTGAGTGAATTGCCAAGATACTTAACCGATATAACCCAGTTAGTTACTTAACTGTTAATACTGTTACTTAATTGTAAATAGGTGCCACGAATATAAAATTTATGTAATTTCTAGATTTCAATACTGCTAATGTTGTTTAGAGAAGGATAGACCACGTCAAGGTGACTTACTTTTAGTACACTTCATGAAGACGATATCTTCATTAGTATTCTGAACATCGATGGTTCACTAACATATTTGAGTAATAAATACTCCGCATACAGACACAGGCCATAAGTTTCGGCATGTCTGTCTTTACGTTCTGAGTTCAAATTCCGCCGAGGTCGACTTTGCCTTTCATTTTTTCGGGGTCGATAACTTAAGTACCAGTTGCGTACTGGGGTCGATCTAATCGACTTGCCACCTCCCCAAAAATTTCGGGCTTTGTACCTAGACTAGAAAAAAAAAAATTTCGTCATAGCTGTGTTCGACAAGAAATTATCTGAGTTAACACAACAGTTATCAATATTTATATCACATAATACATGAAATACGAAGGGGTGCTGAAAAGTTTCTGGCTTTGGGTAAAAGAAAATACAGAAGGATCAGTTAATTATGATTTTGTTCAACATATTCCCCTCTCAGATTCATACACTTATTGCAACGGTCGTTCAGTTTTCCTAAGTCCAAGGAACTTTTCAACACTCCCTCGCATAGAGAGAGAGAGAGAGAGAGAGAGAGAGGGGCAGCTTTTATATACTCTTGCTACGCAATCCT
>NC_042999.1:87000279-87012779 GCF_006345805.1 Octopus sinensis
CGTTTCAGATCAGAACGGTCCTGGGAGTAATAGAAATTAAGGGGTGACTCCACGTTCCCCCGTAACTCAAGAATTCCCGAACAGGAACTTCCCACATAAATACATACAAACATACATACATACATACATACCTATTTATATGCCTGCTTTTATGATCATACATACATTCATACATACATACATACATACATACATACATACATACATAATACATACATACATACATATTTATATGCCTGCTTTTATGATCATACATACATACATACATACATACATACCTATTTATATGCCTGCTTTTATGATCATACATACATACATACATATACATACATACATACATACATACATACATACATACATAACGGGAAGCCTTATGAAAATAAACAAAAGACGAAGGCAGGTGGAATACAAACAAACAATTGTATTAGTATGGCGCTCAGGAATATAAATAAAACAAGTCTTTTACGTTTCGAGCCTACGCTCTTCAACAGAAAGATACACAGAAAAGAAACACAGAAAGAAACAAGGAGAGAAAAAAAATGCGTCAGAAGCTAGCGAATCAACATGGCGACTCAGTGCGAAGGGTTGATATGTCGATCTGCGTTTCATATAGCACAATATGTTACGTAAGAAAGCGGGGAGGGTTGTGAATAGTTGTAAAAATGCGTACAAATTACCATGAGAGATAAAAATTAAGTGATGGACCTGCTCCAACGTTCGATCCTCACAAGATGATAGGTTAGTAAAAAAGAAAACCAAACTTGCTATCTCCAATTCGGTTTACGTGCTTATCCTCACTTATAATCATGGATGTTGGGTAATGAACAACAAACGGCAAAATGGGGCTGCTCCGAAGGATCTTTAGAGAAACGTTATTCGATAAGATGCATAGCTTGGAGATCAGTGAGTCTCACCAAGTTGAGCCGTGTCGAAGAATATTTACGTTTGCCAATTCCGTATAGACGTTCTTCGGCTTTTGAAACGCCCGTACCACTTGAAACATTGCGTACGACCCATTGCCTCATCGCCATACGCTGGCCGAAACATGCTCAATGTTTGTTTCTGTAAGAGACTTCCCAAGTTTAACGTAAAATTTCACGTTGGCCCTTTGTTGCCGTCCATGATGCCGTACCGTAATTATTATATCATGTACTAGCAGTATCGCCCGGCGTTGCTTGGGTTTGTAAGGAAAATAACTATATAAGCATTTTTAGAGAGTTATAGCCAAAAAATAGCAAAAAAATGCATTAAAAATGGAAAAAAAAATTATGGTAATTTTTTTTTTAAATCGTTGACTCATCGTAGACATTTTTAGAGAGTTACTTCCCTTATATAATATCGAAAAAATGCATTAAAATGGGGAAAAAATGATGGTAAATTTTTTTTTAAATCGTAGACTCATCGTAGACGCGCGCTAATACCCAGAAGGGCTCGATATGAATCACGACTATATGATACCCGGTTTTGGTTAAACCACCGCAAAATGTGGGAGTAGTTAGGAATCTAAATCGTAGAAGACAGACACACAACTTGACTTTTATATATAAAGGTTATATATGTAATAATTAAATTATATATTATGCACTTTATTTGTTTTGCTATGGCTGTGATCATCCTGGTCTGTGAGAAAATTGTCTTGCATGAAACAGGTCTGAGGTGCCACAGAGATCCGGCTCAAATACTTGCAAGAAAGTAATATTCGCTAACGACAATCAGGGTAGCATGTGATGTGGTTAAACAAGGTGACTGATTGAGTCTACCAGGTGATTGATTAAGTTAGCGAGATTTGAACACATAACACAAACAGCCGGAAGAAATACCTCCAAGTTTTACTCTTTTTTTTTCCGTTTCTTTGCGCTCTGAATTCAAATTTCCTTAGTTTCGCCTATCTACTGCCTTGAATTGGTATTATTTTGTTTTTATCGACCCCCGAATGGCAAAACTGAGCACGCGAGATTTGAACTATGAACATGTAGTGTAACCGGAACAAATGCGGCGAGGTATTTTGTTTCGACTTCATTCCAACTATCTTGCAACTCTACCAATTCGAAGTTTTGAAATTTTCATTCATTGAACAAATTTAATTGTAGAATTGTTGTTCATAATAAATCGTTCAAACCTAAGATTTAGTGAAAACTGTATCAAATTATGTTTCAAGCATTATATTAGATAGTTAATTATAATTTTGTGTTTGATTAAAATAGATTATTAAAAGTGTGTGTGTGTGATTATTAAAAGTGTGTGTGTGTGTGTGTGTGTGTGTGTGTTAATGAAATTTTTTATTCTTTTACTTGTTTCAGTCATTTAACTGAGGTCATGATGGAGCACCGTCTTAAAGGGTTTTAGTCGAAGAAATCAACCCCAGGACTTATTCTTTGTAAGCCTAGTTCTTATTTTAACGAACCGCAAAGTCACGGGGACGTAAACAAACCAACATCAGTTGTCAAGTGATGGTGGGGGGGGGACAAACACACACACTAATATATATGTGTGTGTATGTGTGTGTGTGTGTGTGTGTGTGTGTGTGTGTGTGTGTGTGTGTGTGTGTGTGTGTGTGTTTGTGTGTGTGTATACAACAGGCTGTTTTTCAGTTTCCGTCTACCAAATCCACTCACAAGGCTTTGGTCAGCCGGTGGCTATAGTAAAAGACAGGGGCCCGAGGTGCCGCGCAGTGGGACTGAACTCAGAACCAAGTGGTTGGGAAGCAAGCTTCATACCACACAGCCACGCTTGTGCCTACTGTTTAACATACGTTACAGTTATTTAGAAATATTCATTATGTGCACTAATATGGATATGTTTTGTATATCAATATTTTTCCAGACAATAACAGGATTTTTGCGTTCTTGAGACTGAAAAATTTGCAAATATAAGGGAGATAATGATGTTGTATAACGACAAAAATTATATGCAGTTAGCTCCCTTTAATAACATTTTAGCTGTAGATATTGCGAAATCGCACCCATGAGATTTATTTACATTCTCTGACACTATCATAATACTTCTTTATTGTCATAGTCACCTCTTGTAATATTATGATCATCACAACACCTCATATTTTTCTCCTATATTCAACTTCAATACTAAGTGAGAAATTGAATATGAATTTATTGTTACAGCATAAATATTCCACATTAAAATATAAGTCCAAAGCAGAAGAAAATATAATTATGAGTGAAGGAAAAAAAAACCATAACAGAACATCAATTCAACACTAAGTGCATCAATCAGACCAACACAATAAGGGCCAACGGAACTTATTGAAGCAAACCAACATGTTTACGGCCTTACCGTGGGCGATGGCAAGGCTAAGGCGTTGGAACAGCCATGCACCCTCACGAGCATCACCTGACACCTCGGTAAGGCGAGCCGCCAACGATGATAAATAAGAACTTTGCTGTCTGCGGTTCAGCTCCTCCAAACGTCTCAAACGCTACTAGTTGGAAGAAATGTTTCACTGACATATCCCGATACTTTAGGATTTAGTTCCTTTCGACTACGGAAGCAGAGACCCTCCCATTTACCCCATCATCTAGGGAGTAGGAGGGAGCAAAGGAATAATTGACTGTGGTGTCCCAAAAGAAGCACCTGTCTCTTGCTGGAGAGATAGACCTCTTAAATTGCGTGGGTTTTGATTTAGCTCAGACTTCCAAGTGGACAAAAACTGAGAAGGGGTAATGAGCAGGGTGGCTAGTCTAACTCAGAAATGGGCCATGAGAAAACTATCCCTGAAAGACATTCACTGAGACTGCAACATCAGTATTTCATTGGCGGTGGCTAGGTGTAGTTCCTGTTAGTTAGACGTGTTTTTCTGCATCTCTTCTCTTTGACAGAGTTGCAGCCCTGATCAAGAGTAGTTGCGGCAGGGTGTCTGGCACCCAGAGTACCGTCAGATGCTCGCAGTCACCAACCAGTCACGCAATGCAGTCAGTGGGTGCTACACAATGACGTAGATACGTAGATGATTAGTGGTAGGAGCGTCAACAGCCGCGGATGAAACTCTGGGCCTTGATGAAAGTCAACTGTTGGTCTTTTCTGGAAGATATGATAAAAAAAAAGATTGAGAAAAACAGTAATTCTAATCTGCAATATAGATACAAATTTCTGTTTAGAAAAACAGAGACTTGTATTTCATAGTTATCGTGAGTATCGAGGTTTAGATTACGCAAATTTGGGGGAAATAATTTAGGTGTTTGCTAAAAATAGTACATCAACTGAAATATCTATTACAAAGTGACCGAAATGCAACATATCTCAGTCCGGCCATATAAAATGGTTTGATATAAACCTTATCAGTTCAGGTTTTATCAGGAACAACAGCTGAAATCAATTTAGCCAAGTACTTTGCTATGTTGTTGACTCTACCATTGACATCAGCAGATTTTTTTTTCTTGTTATCCTTGCAATATGTCACAGTAAACAGCGATATAATAAAACGATTTATACAGTTCAGCGAATTTCCTGGCGCAAGAGTGGAACATTTTTTCAACACTCTTCCCGCAATCAAAAATTAAGGGCTGTCAATAATTCTGCGTTATGGTTAGTCATACGGTGGGGCAAGCACTATATAAAATGAAATGTCTAGTGTCCAAACAAATGTGCATATCATTTAAATTTGGTTCTAATTGAAACAGTAAGCTCCAATATTCAAACCAAGTTGGGTTTTTTTTTTGCTTGTGTGTTTTAATTAAAGAAATTCTCCAAAATTCATGAGAAATCAAGAGTTGTCGAAATCAAATTTAAGAGCAAAAGAGTTTTAAAGTCGAGTTTTGATTTTAAATACAAAACAACTGGTATGCACTGCATTTTCCTTGTGTCTTGATTTAAGTAACCTCACACACAAAATAAACATTTACAGTAAGTTTTAAACTATTTGGTATGAGTCACAGTGTCTCTTTTATCTGCTTTAGAACCTGACTTTAGAATCTGGCTACGCCACAGCACGGATTCTATGCTTTTGAAAGGTCATACAACTCAGCAAATTTTGAACACAGTTCATTAACCCACACCACCATCACGACCACCATCACCACCATTGGTTTCTTTGTGAGCATCCCACCCTCATAGGTCCGTGGACCCCAATTTGGGAACTGCTGATATACTGCTTATCACTATTAAGACTGTCATTCCAGCATATAAAGATTAGTCATTAAAATATAACAATCTCTCGCTACATGTCTTATAAATACAATTGCATCTATTTCATGATATTCTCATATTTGTCAGAACATACAAGGGTCGGCTGAAAAGTTTATAAGCTGACCAACATACTCTCAAGGAATGTGACCAAATGAGGTTTATTTTTCAACATAGTCCCACTTGCGGTTCACACACTTCTTCAATCGGTGTGCAGTGCATTGGTGAAAAAGTCATTAACAGCAGACACGATGTCATTATCACTGCAATACTGGTTACCACCCAAGTGTTTTTCGATGTTGGAGAACAGATGATAACCAAATGGGGCTAAACCAGGAGAATAAAGAGGGTGATCAACCAGTTCAAATCCACAGTCATGCACAGTAGCCATCGAAACCAAGGATTTGTGTGTTGGAACTCTGTCCCGATGAAACAAGACCCCTTTCATCAGTTTTCCAGGGCGTTTGGCCTCGACAGCCTTTCGTAATTGCCTCAGCAAGTTGGCATAGCACTCTCCATTGATGGTGTGGCCCTTTTGAAGCTGGTCAATAAACACAATGCCCTTTGCATCCCAATAAACTGAGACCATCACATTCTCTGCAGATGAAATGACCTTGGCCTTCTTTGGAGCAAGTGAAAAAGGATGTTTCCACTACAAGGATTGTCTCTTTGTCTCTGACACAAAGTGATGAACACAACACTCATCATAGTTTTGGAAACGTTCAACTAGATCTTCTTCAAATAATAGATTTTTACCCGTGATGTGATCAGCTTGGTGCTCTTTTGAAGAAATGTGTCAAAAGACAGGTCACCCACCGAGCAGAAACCTTCTTCACGCCAAACTCATTCTGCAGAATATTCTCAACTCTCTCACAAGATATGCTAATAGTATTGGCTATTTGATTTATAGCCAATCGCATCTCATCCATCAGCATGTGGTGAACATCATCAATGATTCCTTCGGTGGTTTGCAAATGCTGGACATCCAGACCTTGGGTCATCTTCATGATTCTCTCTTCCTCTTCTTAAATTCAGTTACCCACTTTTGCACTCTTGATAAAGCTGGAGCATCATCTCCTAATACAGCAACCATATCAGTATGAATGTCCTTGAGGGCTAAACCCTTTTCCTGCTGGTACTTGATAACACCACGATACCAAATATTGTCCATTTTCAAGAGAAGTCGCTACTAGTTACCGTATTTTAACGTGTATAAGGAACCCTTTTCTGTCAAAAATTAGGTTAAAAAAATATAGGAGTCTCATATACATGGTTAGTATTATAATCCCTTACAAAATCTTTTTCCCAAATTTTAAGCCCCCAAAATTAGGGGTCCTTTATACACGTTAAAATACGGTACTTTTGAAGTGTTCTTTGAACAGTCTAATGTCAGTTTATTTGGAAAGAAACAATGCAGTTATTAATAAGATTAGAAATTAAGGCATGCAAGATTTCACAATTCTAGTATCACTCCGTTACAGTCAGCCAATGAACTTTTCAGCCCACCCTCGTATATTACAACTGGTGCTAACATTGTTGAGATTTTTGTACGCTCTCAGAAAACTAACACCAGTCGATTATGGGTTGGGGCATGTGTGCTGCGTCGTATCTGTGAGTTTAACTGGAATCAATTGCTTTCCAAGAGGTGGCTTCCATTACATTGACCTGCTTTTGACGCTATTGCTTGAAGATGAAATGTTTAATGGTGTTCTAACGAACCTTTGGATTTCCAGACATTTTTTTAAAATCCAGAACTGGGCGACAGTAAAACAGAACTTTGGCTGTCTATCATATCACACACACACACACACACACTCACGCACACACGCACGCACGCATACACGTGCGCACACAGACACACACTAACACGCACACACTAACATGCACATACACACAAACATACAGACATGCGCGCTCTGAATCACACACACACACACACACACACACAAGTCCTTGAGCTCCTGGTACTGATTCCAACATACAAGTGAACAGGGAAACGTAGACGACAACGCCTTAACTAGACTTTAACTCGAAGACCTATAAGCTGATATTACAATACCATCTCTGCTCGGCTATTTCCTTTCAACACCTACATGATAATTTCATGTCTAGGAAAAGATAACTGAAAGATTTCTAGAAGTGAACTGTTGTGAATTTGTGTGACACACAGGGAAATATCCAAACCATCCACTTGCCACACGCAAAGGTCAAAGCAGAAATAATAGAACCACTTAGAACTACTCAACACTTATAGTAACTTTAATACTCTTGATAAAAGGTTATACTGGAATCTGAAAAATGCATGTTAATTCCTATTTCTCTCTCTCTCTCTCTCTCTCTCTCCCTCTCTCTCTATCTCTCTCTCATACACATACAATGTATGTATGCATGCCTGTATGTATATATATATATGTGTGTGTGTGTGTGTGTGTGTGTGTGTGTGTGTGTGTGTGTGTGTGTGTGTGTGTGTGTGTGTGTGTGTGTGTGTGTGTGTGTGTGTGTGTGTGTGTGTGTGTGTGTGTGTGTGTGTGTGTGTGTGTGTGCACGCGCATGTATTACACTCGTTGAGTGCACTGGACTTCAATGTTCACTTGCTTTTTCTCCTGTCACCTGGCATTCAGAGTGCTTCAGCTGAAATACATGGTTACTTAACGACCTCTCGAAAATGTGCATGTATACGTGTCTGGTCCACGTGTGAGGTCTCTTAAGGGCGCTACTACTAACATAGAATCCTGTACAACCCAATGCATGGTCCAATCGTCGGTGACCAAACCGGTTCCCCTACTAGGCTTCCATGGCGAGGAGGATTGCTAGAAATTCTGCAGGGCTAAAAATAGAAGGTAAAAGACCCCTTTCGGTCATGAATGACCATGGTATTGAACCTAGAAAGTAATCCTTCGAAGCACAAGTCCGGGTAAAGTAGTTCATGAAAAACCAGCAGTCGCCCATGCATACGAATCTCCCCTCTCCTCTCCACCGATGTTATCCAAGGGAAAGGCAAAGGCCGATACACCTTAGCACCAGTAACGTCGCAACTAATTTCGACAGCTGAGTGAACTTAAGCAACGTGAAATAAAGAGTCTTGCTCAAGAACACAATACACAGCCTGGTCCAAAAATCGAAGTTGCTCTTATGATTGTGAACCCGACGCTCAAACCACTGAGTCATGCGCCTTCACAGGACTTAAAATAAGACTTGTCAAAAGGATGGTGGCACTAGTGTTTACTCAACGACTATCTAGCAACCGCACAGACTAAAAAATTCTCACATTCCTAAGCCTACAAACCATATTGGCACTGGCTTGTCTCTGGATCATGTCAGCAGGCTGAAGAGGGCCTGTGAGGTATTGTGCAAGCCGTTTTAGACCTAAAATTTAAGATTCCACGGCGTTCATGGAAGCTGAGGAAGCGAACCTGGGGGAAGCTGGCTGTTGGTGCAGTAACCTCATACATGGGCATTGCTGACATTTTGCATGTGCAATGGTCAGTGATGATCTTCCTGGTTACGAGTGGACAGTCATCATCATAGATGAACAGACAGACAGACAGACAGACAGACAGACAGACAGACAGACAGACAGATAGACAGATAGATAGATAGATAGATAGATAGATAGATAGATAGATAGATAGATAGATAGATAGATAGATAGATAGACATGAACCAAAGTATAAAGTGTTATAGAGTCATTTCAGCCGATCTTACCAATCGGTTTCTCACTGGATATTAGACAAGAGCATGGTTAAGTCACATCACATGTTTTTAAGCTGATTATCCCATTACACGTATGTTTGAAATTGAAACGTTGAACAACGAAAGCACTTATATACACAATACGAAAATTTCATTCCAAAAGATTCGTGTCGTTCTGTTTTATAAAAGTTTTTTTTTTAAATAGTTAAACATTTTTAAGAAATCTTACTTTACACACACACACACACACACACACACACACACACACACAGTAATTATCTATCTATCTATACGCTGTCGAAGTCGACTCTTGGTTACTCGTTGGATCAGTGTCCTCCAGTCAGTTCTATCCTGGGCCGCTTCTTTCAGACTGGCTATGTCCATTCCGGTATCACTCTTGATGGTGTCAAGCCAGCGGGTTCTTGGTCGGCCTCTTCCTCTCTTGCCACTGACCATTCCGAGCATGATGTCCTTCTCCAGGGATTTTCTCCGTATAGTATGACCGAAATATGCCAGTCTATGCTTGGTGATCCTAGCTTCTAGCGACATTTTCGGCCTGATCTGCTTAAGAACTTCTCCATTAGCAATACAAAATATAACCAAAAGACTTACGGAGATGTACTCACATAGCAAGTGATTTGATCTGAGATCGTGTGCTGGAACGAAAACAATTGCAGCGTGGAAGTTTGTAAGATATTTGCTGGTTTTTTTTTTTTTTCAATTTCTGCAATTTCAACCAATCGATGACGTCCATTGAGTTAAAAAACATTCTGTGCAGTATGAATATGTCCCTCGTTTAATATGATTTGGTATGGAAACAATGGATCTTTTCAGTTTGAACGGCAGTTTTTAACATAATTTCTAGGTAACTAAAAAATTTTAAACTTCGTAAGCCATTTAAGAAACACACAAAAGCCGTTCGATTCACTTCAACATTTAAGTTTAATTTGTCAAAATATTTTCGTCGCTAAAATCCGCGACGTGTTCACTGACAAAAATCCGTGCTGCATCTCAAAAGACTCCAACTACTCATTCAAATTGGCAAGCATTCTTCTTGTTCTTTTCAGTCAATTAGGATTGTTTACTGAAGTTGTATTAGAATGATTGGTGTCCTCGTTACCTGTTTCCAAAAAATGCGACGAGCCTGCAGAATTGTTTGCTCGCCAGACAAAATGCTTAGCGGCATTTCGTCAGGCCTTCATAGTAGAAGTAGCAGTACAGTAATCCTTCACTATATCGCAGTTCACCTATCGCGCTCTCAGTACATCGCAGATTTTTTTCTGGCTAATATATGTAAATTTATATCGCGGACTCCTCGGTATATCGCGGGTTTCTACAGCGGATAAGTATTTATATTTTTCTAGATTTTAATTATTTCTGTGGGAGGTTTTGGAACGTAACACCCGCGATAGTCGAGGGATTAATGTATTTGCTTAATCAAGAGAGTGGCATATCCAAGGATTTACAGGTTTCTTGAGTTTCGGGATTTAGAGATCTAAGATAAACGATTTGTTGGAACTGTACACACCTACTTAATCGAATAAAGACGTTGCACTTTGATAGCATTCTATCATTAGCACCTTTCAGATTAATGGGCCACATCTGATAGATAACGGTTTTTCTCTTATTATTTATCATCCGGTCTTTCCAATGTTGATCTACTTCTAAAGTTAAACATCACGTTTTGAGGTGAATGCGTCTTTGAGTTTCAAGAAGACAAATGATTTGATATTCATTAAAGTAAATGGGAACTCTTCGTCACATTGCTCATCATCCATTTGCTTACATACGTCATAATTGGTTAGTTTTTTTTAATTATTTTATTGCAGTCATGAGCAAACTGCAATCCACGGCACTTTCAGAATAGCTTTCGGATCTTTTCGGTTTGAACGGCAGTTTTTTCTAGCGGTGTCATATGAAATTGTCACCCATAATTATGACCCTAGTATCGATCTATTGCATTTCAATCTGTTTTAGTGTTAGGGTTAGTTAGTGTTAGGGTTAGGGGGGGTATCTTTTTTTTCTTCACAAATGTAAATAAACCCAATCTGTTTCTTAAACGAGGGACATATTCCTATGGCACAGAATGTTTTTTTTTACCTCAATGGACGTCATTGATTGGTTGAAATTGCAGAAATTGAAGAAGAAAAAAAAACAAATATCTTACAAACTATAGAATTTTCTCAACAAAGCCAAGAGAAAAAGAAGTTTTATAAACACATTCTACCAGTATACGAAGTTTAAAATTTTTTAGTTACCTAGAAATTATGTTAAAAACTGCCGTTCAAACTGAAAAGATCCATTGTTTCCATACCAAATCATATTAAACGAGGGACATATTCATACTGCACAGAATGTTTTTTAACTCAATGGACGTCATCGATTGGTTGAAATTGCAGAAATTGAAAAAAAAAAAAAAAACAGCAAATATCTTACAAACTATAGAATTTTCTCAACAAAGCCAAGAGAAAAAGAAGTTTTATAAACACATTCTACCAGTATACGAAGTTTAAAATTTTTTAGTTACCTAGAAATTATGTTAAAAACTGCCGTTCAAACTGAAAAGATCCATTGTTTCCATACCAAATCATATTAAACGAGGGACATATTCATACTGCACAGAATGTTTTTTAACTCAATGGACGTCATCGATTGGTTGAAATTGCAGAAATTGAAAAAAAAAAAAAACAGCAAATATCTTACAAACTTCCACGCTGCAATTGTTTTCGTTCCAGCACACGATCTCAGATCAAATCACTTGCTATGTGAGTACATCTCCGTAAGTCTTTTGGTTATATTTTGTATTGCTAATGGAGAAGTTCTTAAGCAGATCAGGCCGAAAATGTCGCTAGAAGCTAGGATCACCAAGCATAGACTGAAATTGCAGAAATTGAAAAAAAAAAAAAACAGCAAATATCTTACAAACTATAGAATTTTCTCAATATAGCCAAGAGAAAAAGATGTTTTATAAACACATTCTACCAGTATACGAAGTTTAAAATTTTTTAGTTACCTAGAAATTATGTTAAAAACTGCCGTTCAAACCGAAAAGATCCTAGCTTTCAAATGGAAAACCAGTTATTTTATGAACGGAACTTGGAGCACCGAGCAAGGTGAATAATGATGAACAGCATTGACTAATAACAAGTATATACTATACTATACTGTTCTATACTATACTATACTATACTATACTATACTATTCAAATTATGCAAGAGAAGCACCTGTAGAGTAAAGTCTTTAACTATATAACATATGTTAGCTTTATAATATACTTTCAACAATGCACATACGTTGCATATGTTATATAAAGATAGTATAATAAGATACAATATATATTCATCTATCAGAAAGAAGTATATTTATTAACTGTGCAGACATACCTGTATTTCGTACTTAGCAGAATATGAGTCCATGCTAGGAAACAAACAAGGGCTTTATCCATGATCTTAACTACATGCAACAGATGTTTCTCATTTCAATCGTTGTACAACATTATTTTATCCAGATTTGAATCTATATATAACCAGAGTCATAGATAATAAATAGGGTGAATTTCCCATCAAAAGTTATTCTTAATCTTTCACAGCTTAGATTCAAGACCACTCATTGGCACAAAAGAAGCCGTGAAAAGCCACTCCGATAAATTCAATTTCAAATTAACATCCTA